>NW_008752128.1:186145-252345 GCF_000715545.1 Opisthorchis viverrini
ACCCCACCCCACTTGACAGCCCACTGTACCTATCCCCCCCCCCGAAAAAAAACATCGGTGAACGAAACTGTGGCAGCTACAACCACTGTACGATGAGTACGCGGTTATTACAGCTGACAATGATAGTGATGATAATGATAGTATTCACTGGGTTACTGGCCACAGACACTCAAGACTCGAGTTAGTTTTTGTGTGCCTAAGTTGTCAATCGACATTGTTGTAAGATTCAAACGTTCATTCCAGTCTATACCCAGGAGGTTAAGCTCACAGGCAGCGAGATAGGAAATACCACGACCACAGGTCCTGCTATCTCCATCTCAGTCAAATTCATCAAGCAACTAAGACTTACTTTCTGAAGCATTTCTGGTGGTTTTCGCGACAGGACTTGACCCGCACTGCCTGTAGCTTATAGAACTAAGGTCTGTGTTGGTGTTTGGTTCGCATGTGGAGGCACCTGTGGCTAAGCGACTTCCGTTGGTTAGATATTAAGTACCACACAGAAACAGTCCGTATTCGGTGAATAATTAAAGATCAACATCATCATCGGCTGCATAACATCAGTGTTCAACACTGATGTTTCGCTGCCGTAACCGAAGAGGACACTTGTTGTCTATGTATGCCGCTAGCAACGGTTGGGAAGGGGCGTAGAACGAACATGTGAGAAAGAAAGGTAAGAGGCGTCAGCAGTAGAGCGTTTTCGCTTAGTCGCCCTGCTGTTTGCAGAAATTAAGGTGACCCGTACGACATCACAACGCGACGGCTGATATGATATGACGCTATTTGTAAAACAATGTTGCCAGGATACGCAAGCATAGACAAGGATGATTACGATCCTCAACCAAACTATGAGACCCAGAAGTCTTATCACAAGGCAATGATGGCCATCGGGGCAAGCTACATTCTTAGCTAACAAGTAGCTACACATGTTCCAAACTGGATGCACAGAATATTGTGGGGTCAGATATTTGCTCTTCATGGAGTGAACTGCCCTCCCAAACACCTCAGTTGAGGTAGCCTGAATAAATTTCTTATTCGCTGGGAATCCCACACAACATGGACACTGAATTCGTAACGTTTGTCGGAGCTGATTGCGTCCGTTTCGTAGCCCATCTTCCTGCAAGCACTATTTTTACTACCAATCGAGTACGTGAGAGGCAAACTGTCCACTGAAGGTAGAATAGCGTCGGGAGACAATTCAGGCAATTCATTGTCTTCAGCAGACAAACTGGCGAAGCAGCCAGGTGTGATTTAAAAAATAGGACCTACTCGGATGGAGTAAAGGTTTCCAACCTCGCCATCCGGAAGAGGTTGCAGGGCATCTAATAGGAGCATGCGAAGAAAAGACCGTTCTCCAAACCCCCTTCAGTGGCTTCTATTGCCCAGAAACGAGGCTGGAAGCATTGAACAGGCCTTGTGTTCCACGTTATATCATGTTGTTTTGGGGAACAACCGAATGCCTGGCTGAGTGCGGTGGCGTACGATATGGCGCAACTCGGTGACGGCGTGTTTGTGGGGTCTCTCAGTGGAGCCGACACTGGATCGCAGTATTTTCAGATATGGTAGCTTGATTGTTTAGCGTCTATCCGACGACCAGTGAACCAAAAAATATGAAAACATCTGAACATATTGTAAGGTGAGCCCACCACACTTATTATTGTCACTTACCGAAGTATTTGAGACAAGTGAGTGGAGTGTGGTGGGACAAATTCAGAGCGTGAAATCTTTCTAAAAATAGTACATTAACTCAGTACTACACTCCAGACTGAGAAGAAGCAGCGGGAACGAATTTTGTGTTACAAGGGCTTCTGCAAGACTAGGTGGGCTGGAACCCGTACATTGCCCGAATCTGATGGGAACACTGGATCAGTAGTGCTGAATTACATCGAATAGTTTTCTGGAAGTGAAGCATCATCATCAAAGACAGCAACATCAGTGTTGGCACTGATGCTTCACTGCCATACAACCTTAAGTTTCGTCTGGTTATACATATATATATATATATATATATATATATATATATATATATATATATAGTATATATATATATATAACCTGAGAGGGCCTGTACAAGTGCAATTTTTCTACCTTGCTGTCGTGACCGTCAGTCGTATAGAAATATTCACCTGTCACTGAAGAACCTTTCAAACGGTCTCAGTCATGCTATATAAATGGTATCCAAAATGAATGAGCTTCTCGTGCAGGTATATCAGATGCATGCACAGTACATTATTATCAAAAATAATCCTTGACAGCTAAGTCTTCGTTGAAATGTTGCCTAGTAAGTGAATACTTATGCCTCTCCGCACATTTCGGGACGCTTGTGGGCATCCCCATCGGGACTGCCTTATCATCGAGTGATAAATAACACGGTAACGTTAGTCTATATCAAAAAGTTCAGGCTCTCAAACGCTTAAGGATTTTGATGCATCTGCTGCCGTATACATCTGCGCAATCCACCTAAATATATGGCCTACCTGTGTCCATTTGATTCTACTATTCGGGAGCCAGTCCGTTCCGAGTATTTGAAACAATATCCATGTCTTTTTTGTTGAGTTGCTCCTCTTCCATAAACTGTGGTTGTCTGATCACAAATCGCCGGAGTGTGTGACACCTAGTGCACCTGCCCTGAAGCAATTGTCCTCACCTTAGGATGGTCTTCAGAAAAGCCTTCACCATTTGCGGATAAACTTAACTGTTAAAAACGCAAAAGCCCCTAACGGCACTAAGCAGTGAGTTGCTCAAGGGCAAATGCTCAACATTTTTGGACGATCTGCCGCCGATGCTAAAATACAGTAGATCTCAATCCAATTTTCGGTCTAAGAGCGAGAAGCTTTCCGAAGACGGCACGTTCTGAAGCTTAACTTTGCACTTTGAAGGTGCAAGGCGCATGCCAAAAGATGGAATGATGGTGCTCAGTTCATCCAACAGGGCTTGTGCTTCTCTTTGGTCTTCAAAGATAAGGGCGATGTCATCTGAGTACTCCAGATCGACAAGGCTCTCGCCAGCAACAATTTGAACACCGGGGTTTTGAAAACCGTCCAGTGTTCGTCTCATTATTTCATCAATGACAAATTTGAACAAGAATGGAGAGAGTGGACATCCTTGTTTGACACCACTTTTTGTAGGGAGGCTGTTGAAGAGCTCGCCATACACTCTCATCCGCCCAGAGGTATGTGAATATAGGAATCGGATTATGTTTACAAACCTCTTGGACATACCCTGCTGAGCAAGTGTAGTCAACAACACTGATCGATCAACAGAATCAAACTCGACCTTGAAGTCAAGGAAAACCAGGATTGTGGGTCGTCTGTACTTGTGGCGTTGCTCTAACCTGACGGATTGTGAAGGTGTAGTCAACGCAGCCTCCACCTGGTTGAAATCCCGCTTGGTTCTCACGGGTCAAGCTTTCGCGTGTCACCGTGAGACGACGAAGAATCAGTGACTCCAGGAGCCTTTTCATAACAGGCGTCAAACTAATACCACTGTGGTTACTACATTTATTGTGAGTACCCTTTTTGAAAATGGGCACCACCATCGATTTACCTCAGTTGTCTGGGACGGTCTCCTCCCAGATAGACTCAACTAGGCTAGACAGGCACTGGCTGAGGAATCCACCGCCATCCTTGAAAAGAGCAGGTGGAAGGTTGTCAGGACCAGCAGCGCGATTACAATTGAGTAGAGAAATACATTCGGACACTTCTGAAACTGAAGGCGGCTCCATATTTACGGTCCACCTTTCTGTTGAAGGCCGGGTTTCTGGATTGGGGGTAGCAGGTGGCCAGCTGAATTGCTGTTCGAAGTACCGTGCCCAGCGGTCCAAACGTTCTGCTTTGCTGCATACCAGAGAGCCATTCTGGTCCCTAATTATTTCGCTGAGAAGAGGTTCCCGAGGACCAGCCGAATGAATCAAGTGGAACATTTTGCGCACGTTTCCAGCATTCTTTGTATCCGCACAGAGGCGACTATTAACGGGTATCCAGTCAAACAAAGACGCCTCCGTTCGTTCGTTCAATACCATACCCACCCCCAGCATATCCAGCTGCAGCGGCATGTACATCACCAAAGGTCCGCAGCCGGAACCTGGAAGAGCTCGAGGGGACAGTCACTTCGATTGCAATACTTGCGTCCCGCGTCCTTGTTTCTGACAGACAACATACATCAATGCAGAGGGAATCCAGCGTACGAGGAAGAGCCACCCGTTGACCTGCTTGCTTCAGTGCGAACATTAAGGTGGCTAAGCAGACAGAATTTCGGGGTTTGAGAACAGACTTCGGAGTGTTTAGAGTTGTAACTGAACTTGGACATACGGAAGCTGCAGCTGAGTGTGATGCAGGGTGAGCAAAACGGTCAGTCCTAGTGCTGGGACCTGCGGAGAAAGTATTCAAATTTGGGCGGGGGAGGGTGGAAGACGGAAATCGTGAAAGTTTAGGAAGGGAGGCTTCAGTAGTTGCCTGTTTTGGCTCACCCGCCCTGTTGTATGCAGCGAGTAGGGCGACTCGGCTGATGGCACCACGCGACAGCCGATGTGGCATGAGAGTATTGCTAGTTGTGTATGTCATGGTTGTACGAGAGCTGGGACGCTGCGAGGGCGCCCACACATAGACAAGAGGAGGATTAGGATCCTCAACTAAAGTCTTCGGCTCAAAAGCCTAACCGCAAGACAGCGGTATTGGGCTGGAAATGCGAGTACATCGCGATTTTTATGGAACACGTCGCTATACATGTTCCAACCCCCAACTTGGAGGGCCAGGAGACTGGACCCACGGACCCACCTGATATGAGAGACTCTGTGAGTGTCGCGCGGACACCCCTAGTATGGCTCAATGAGTCGCCGAGGTACACAAACCGCCACACCACAGTAAGGTCCAGTCTCTTCGTGATGGTGTTTAACACCCATTTCATGCTGTCGATGATGATGATTTCTAGAAGAAACAGTTCGCTCACAGTAAAGGGCTGATCACACCCTTGGTTGCGCTTGCTTGGTCACGTGCTCCATATGCCAATTGATCGACTTCTTTGAGGAGCCCTTTCTGCACAACCTTACGAAGAGTGGAAATGAGCCAAGGGAGGCCAAACGATGACTTCGCAACAATGTATGAAGCCATACTCAGCAAACTCAGCTGCGCCGTCATTGCTCTCTCCCTGGATGGTGGCCCTGAGACGAGACACATCAATGGTTAGAGACACTATCATATATGGCCAAGTAACAGAAAATTTGGGTGTTTTTTGGTGCGGTCCACTTTTTGTAATGGGTCTCGTGACCTCCACGGCGTCTAAAGACATTGTGAGAAATGGCAGTTGGTCGATATCAGTGAAATTCATGCTATCAGTGTTCATCCAGATTGTGTGGTTGACCGCCTGGTGGTGTAGGCATCCCGGAGTGTTCACGTTAGACTAGTTTCAGGTGCCTTTCTCATAGGCTTTTTTCTCTTCTTTTTTCTGTCAAGCCACGAACCACGAATACCAACACCACTATTACTGCCTTTGGTGATGATGGTGTGAGCTTCAGGCAGAGTTTTGATTTGAATGAAGGTCCACTGATAATTCATTTACGTTCCATTTACTGGTACTAGGGGATCGTGTACACACAGGAAGTGTACAGCTGTCCCACTTTATAGTTATGAGACCTGGTTCCTCCATTCTGAGGACCTCAAGCGTCTTCAAACTTTTGATGGCCGGTATCTTTTTAGCTAAGCAAGAGTTAGCTGGCTGCAGCAAGGTAGTTCGGCGAGGTAGTGCGCAACGAATCGGGGCTTTAAAGAAGCGGATTAGACCCATCAGGTTGGAGTGGCTGGGACGTGTATTACTTATTTCCAACCACCGTCTACCAATGAAGAAGTTGTTTTCTGTCCCAAATGGGTTGGTGATAGGTTTGCTGGGGATAAACCATGATGTGGGAACGAAAAATTGTAGCGGCTCCAGTCAAACTGACCACTACGGGATATTCGCGCCTACTTGGTTGCGCCCATGTGGTTTTACGTGAATGTGGTTGGAATCTCTGCAAGACACGGCACGCAACCAGTCCTGATAGTACGCATGCTACCATTTCCCAGCCGAACTGCTTAGCCAAAATTTGTCTCTGGTTGTTCCCTGGGCTCATGTTCAATGGGATTCTCAAAAGATGCTGGATCAATCCCGCCGATGGTGCTTTAATTGGACCTGGTGACCACACGTGTCGAAAGTTATAGTCAATCAATTCTTGTCTTCCTTAAGGATATGAAGCTTCTTCGCGCTAAGTCCCTGCCCTTCCACTCTCACAGTTTTAAGGTAATTAGACGCCACTATGTATCACCGATACGTGATGATGAACTGAGTTTTTGTGACAGTGTGCCTATTTTGACTTTCCATTTTGAAAACCTGCCGATAACTGAACGTTGGAATCAGTTATCGTGAAGTATACTCCGGGCCCGCCCATAGAAATGCAGACAAATTAAACAAATTGAAGCGAGACTTAACTATGGGACTCAACACACCAGCTGAGGACCCTCACGTCAGCTTTGGTGGCGTACATGACCTACAACAAAATCACGATGTGGTGAATTAGTGGCTGTTCACCCAGCATCGTGTGGTAGCGATTCTGATTACGTTGATTTATCTCTCATTTGGTCAGGCCTATAGAATAACACAAGAGACCCAAACTCGACAAGCTGCACTTAATAAACGATCCAGTTACAAGCCTAGATGTAAAATATACGCACGACGCAACACTCGTAACGACAAGAAAACGACTTTCGCACCAATCAAATTATATATGGCTGTTCACTGACATTCTCTGGCTAGCCGTGTTGTTCACGTTTGAATATCATTCATTTGTTCCATAACGCAGATCATTGGTGGTCAGATCGTCGGGTCCTCCGTGTTAGTCACCAGCATTTTCACTAATCAAGCACGCTTCATACAAGGTTGGGGCTGTGAGAAAGCCACTGGTTTCGACAGAACCAATCATAATGGCCTGTGCGGCAGACCGGAACCGTCACCTTGTCGTGGTAGTCGGGCTTCAGTGCTGCCATGAAAATACGGGTTACACTGGTCAAAACACGCCAGGAACTCCAATGGGGAGCAGCCTGACGAAGAACAGGGAGTTGCCATTTTGAGAGAAATCGCATTACAAGGTAGCTTGGAGGTATGTTCGGATGGAATATAGATCCTGATCGAGCTTGAGAACAAGACTGAATAGCGTAGAATGAATAGCGCTTTACTCATCTAAGTATAGACGTATATAAGTTGAAAGTAGAGGCGAAAGCGTGGTTAGTCCGAAGCGATATTGTGAGCACGAATGATACCCGTGACATTCATTCGAGCCATTGGATTGTGTATATAAATGGCTTACTCGGACACGGACTGAATGAAGATTACTTGTAAGAATCTATCAAGGGGTAATGAAAGATGTGGTCAGGCTTCTTGGTTTCCTAAAATATAGGGTCGCCTACGTTGCTGGAGCCTGGCCAAATCAGTGATGCCGGGGTCACATTTATTTGAAGATACAGGTGCGTCAACCAGACACCCGGATGAAATTGAGGTATGATCGACATAATCTTTAACTTTACTGAGCGGAGACGCGTGCGTCAGATAGAAAGGGTGTACGTGCGTCACTGCCTTCACTGGTTGAGGTGCGCGTAAACTTGTAGACATATGTGCGGTCACCACAAGGATCGAGATGGTGGACAGATACAGTGACTTCTTTTCCGCCGGGAAAACGAACATAGGAGGGATGTTGGTTGCAATTTATAAGTTCGACTTCCTCATCGATTGGTTCGTAATTTGAGGTACGGTCAAATCTTATCAGCAAACCAGGTCCTGGTGTAATTAGCCAAGTTGGTATAGGTAAACCACAGGATGGCCGAGTTCCAAGCCGAAACGTTTCTTTATGTGGAGATGCAGAGAGGGGACCGTATATAGTGGAAGGCATCTGATAAAGCCGACTCCCAGATTTGAAGGTCTTGAATCTGAGAAGGATTGTGCTCCAGAGTGTCTTGTTGAGGCGTTCCACCTTCCCGTTCTCCTGGTGACTATAATCAGTTGTTCAGCTAATGGAAACCGCTGTCATGTAGGAATGTGGACAGTTCGTCAGTCATGAATGGGGAGCCACGATCGGAATATACATATGCAGGCATACCAGACAAAGAGAATAACTCACATAGACATTTAATAACGGTAGATGCACATATATCTGCGCATGGAAAGGTAAACGGAAAACAGAAAAACGGCAGTGAGGAAATATCGGTTTCGAGTAACAGAATGCAGGGTCCTTCAAAATCGATGCTAATTTGTTCGAAAGGTTGAGTCGCTTTGATCAGCGCATCGGGGGCGGATGGTTTGTAAAATTGCGGTTTGATGGCGACACAAGCCGTACATTTTGTGATGATGTCTTTGACATTTTGGAGGGAAAACTGCACGTTTTTTGGAATGATGAATGTAATTAATTCTGGAATGGCACAAGTAATCATTATTTTCTTCTAATTTATGATTGCTGATCTCATTAGCGTATGGATTAAGCGATGAGGTATCAGCCAGTAGATTATCTTTTCCAAGTCTGTAGCTGACATCCTAGCTAGAAGCGGGGAGTTCCATTTTCCATCGCTGAATTTTATCGCTTTTCATCTTACTTTTCTTACTTGAAGTGATTCCCGAAGATATAGTCTTTCAATTTAGGGTTAGATTCAACGGTGGTTTATGTCTCTTTCTGAATAGCAGTGTCAATGTTCTAGAAAAGATTCCGTCGTTCTGAGTCGAAGGTGCAGCTACAGCCATGTCTGAGACGCCCGTCTCGATAACCAAGGGTGCATTGTAGTCGACTGCCACGACCACAGCGTTCCCTAACTTCAAATTTTCGGAGGACGCTCCGGTGAGAAGCCTCATTTCCGACAAGCACTCTGATTTTGTCAGGGGAGTCTGGTATCCACTGCGAATATTAGGTGAACATGCCAAAACTTGTTGGGATTTAACACCATGTGGATGAGGAAGTTGATGAATAGGGTGCGTTTGTTCCAGATTTGGTTTAGTAATTCCTTCAGAGACTTCATAGCCAAGAAGGTGTATATGTTTGGCTACTATAATGCTTTTGCAATTAGGGGTAATTCCATAATTTTATTGATTCATAGGAAGATTTGCGGTTTCTGTCGTGCTAGCTTTGGGTGGTCCCATGAGCAGTGACGTTGTCAATTTAAACGTAGGTGTCAATAGTACGTTGAAAGCATGCCACTGCTTTGGTCACCGAAAGGAATACGACGGAACTGAAACAATTTCCCGAATGCTTCAAAAACCATATACGATTTTTCTTTCGCGCTGATTGGGTTTTGATGGTAAGCACTCAATAGGTCTAAGGCGCTGAACATAACATGGCGGGAAATTTCTTCAATTATTTTACTCAGTCGCGGTAACGGATAAGCGTCTAGATATGTGAACCTATTAATGGTTTGACTGTAGTCCATTATCGTACGTCTTTAGCGATTTGAATTTTTTGGGAACAGTACTTGAGCTTTCCAGCGAGAACTCGAAGTTTCAATCATAGCTTCATTCAATGTTCGGTCAGAGCAAATGAACTGTTCATTGTCAGGGCTATAACACCGTGATTTCGTGGCGATAGGCTTGCAGTGATGTGAGGTTTGCAAAAGGTGGTGATTCAACCACAGAGGGCGCATGAACCTCGGTTGCAACTGAAGGTGATTTCAACCTTGTTATGTAGACCAAGGAAGTCGTGGCCTAGCAGCACGTCAGCAGATAGATTGGGTAGCACCAGTAGTTTTTTTGTAAATAATACCTTTGTGCTTGATGGATACGTGGCAGTAGCTGCTAGGTGAACATCTCAGAGACTTAGATGCCTTGATAATCAGAGAATCGTTAACACACATCTTCCAGTCATGCGGACGGACTACCAAAGGAGATATATAACTGTCCGAACTTCTTGTGTCTATGAGGGCCTGAAGCTAGGTTCCGTTTATCTTTATGCTGGTCGCCGTGCAAAAAAAACAGCTTGCAGCTGCAGCAGTCCACGGAGAATATAATACAGAATCAGCCGTGCATTTTGAGTGAGCGTGAGGACAAACGCGCTGGAAATGACCTGTTTTGCCGCATGATTTACAAACCGCTTCTCTTGCGGGGCATTCTGATCATGGATGCCTGGAACGATGGCAAAAATAGCATATGAGAATTGATTGACAAGAGGTAAGGTGTGGAATCAGGGGTGTTTGAGTGTGACGGTGTAGGCACAAATGTCTACAAAGGTGCTACAGAAAATGGCATCGGTTGGTTATGCGAGTATGGTTGAGGTTGTTTGTAGAACAATTCTAATGACCTAGTCAATTCATGTGCGTCATCGAGAGTCAGTTCATTTTAAGCCATAAGTTTTTCTTTGATAGTAACAGGCTAAAGTCGGTTGATCAAAGCGTCGCGTACACTTTCGTTTTGATGTTCAGTGGCGGATACCGCCTTGAAGTCACAATTTTTGGCCAAGCATTTCAGCCTTTGGACAAACTGATCAACGTCTTGACTGCTATCTTGTTTGCATGTTTGTAGAAGAAGACGGACGTATAACTTTTCAGACTGATAGTGGATTCGAAATCGGGTGCAATCCGTAAAATGCATCAAATTTTCGAGTTTTTTTTTTGGTTAGGCGATTCGACAATGTCCAGGAGGGTTCGGAACTAGTGATTCGGACGTGCTGTGGCGTCTGGAGAATTGGGGTCTGTGTTGAAACACTTAGGTCGCAGCAGCGGTTCCATTATATTCTCAGACAAGTGAACCGTTGCAGATGGAATGTAAATCCTGATTGAGCGTCAGAACAAGGCCGAATAGGGCAGAATTATTATCGCTTCATTTGTTTAAGACGACGTAAAGGCGAAATCATGGTTAATACGAAGTGATAATGTGAAGACAAATGATAGCCATGATATGGTAGTTGGGGGCGGGATGGCCCAAGTGGTTAGAGCGCGAATTTACTGACCGGGAGGTCCGTGGTTCGAATCCGACCTCCGCCACTCGACTTCCTCTGTCTAGGCTTGGGCAACCTGGCAGTATCGCAGCCCTCGTGCTTCCTTCGGGTGGCATGGCGGCTAGGCACCGGAAGGGTGCTACAGCTGAGCGCTTTGTATGGTAGTTGTACCGTCCTCCTCGATACGATTATGAAGGCGACGTGTCCCTATTTGTGGAAGCAGCGATACTGCCTTCCCCGAGAAAAAAATCTTAGCTGTAGCATCCTTTCGGATGGGTTAGAAAAGGTTGGCCCTAGAAACCACCCAATGGTTAACCGTGACCGCGGGCGCACTATTAAATATGGTGGAAATACTTTCGAAACCAAAGAGTCTGGTGCTGTTCGAAAGACACCTGCTGTACGCAGCCGCATCAGAAGTGAGAGAGTAATGCCTTACTCCCTGCCCCTTGTATCCGAACAGGTCGTCGGCTCCGGGCAGAGTTCCCAAAGAAAACTCTATCAACTGTTGCATCTCGGTTCAGATTTCCGCGTCAGAGGCTAGGGAAAAGCTCCCCGAACGAAGCCCTGCATTCTTCCTCTTTCCCCGTAAGAGGCTCAAGGTGGAGTACGTCAACTAAATCCACTTCATCCTGATCAACCAGGAAGTATCATTTTCCCATGTAGCTCTGCGTTCGTCGGTCCTCTCTCCACCCATCGATTGGTCCACAGCGGTCAACCCATCTGCCAGTCCTTTAATCACCGTGAAAAATATCCTACTGAACTTGAAATCCAGAGACATTGTCCACGTTACAACCACCAATATCCGTATATCGGGCATCATATGCTGAAATCGTGCTTCCCCTCTCATCGATGTAGTGTCTCTGAACTACACACAGGGCTCGAATTCAGTCATGGACCTGAAACCACTTAGGACGAGCTCGGACTTTCCATATTTCGCTCTTCAGGTATCTCGTGGGCTTCACATGCCACATGGTGTGTACTGGGTGGGACGGAGGCTGCGTGATACTTCCTGTGTATAGTCGGTGACGCTGCAAGTTGTGGCTGCTGATCAGTGTCACAACTCAGTTTCCATTTCAATTTATTAGCTGTAAACCATGTACTATAGGCCCATTGGTTCCAGGTGCTACAGTTTCGATCACCGGAAAGTGGGATAGTGTGGGGGATACAGTCAAGCCTTGGGGATGATGGTATGTTTGGTTGACTCGGGTACTGGGTACTCACGCAATGAATGAGATAGCTCTGATGCGTGACCGTGCGTGACTACGTGAGGTCTCCAACCATGGACGCGGCAGGTATCGGCTAAATTCAGTTTACTGGTTAGCGTTTTCATACTTGATTGTCAGGTAATACACCGTCCATCTCTCGGTTGCTTCCACTCAGCTGGGCAAAAAGAGCTCTGCGGGGTAGACGGTCTTCTGGCATGCGGAGTACATGTCCTAACCAGCGTAACCTATGAATGTCGCGGGAGAGTTTCTTCTTCCTAGGGCCATCTGCCATACCTCAGCATTACAAATCCGATGTGCCTACCAGACCGGATCAATGCTTCGGAGACACCGATGATCAAACACTGACCTGCGTATGTCATCTGCGGGTAGTGGCCACGTCTCTGACCCATAATGCAGTATGGATCGTACCGCTGCTGTGTAAACTCCGCTTTTTACAGGCATACTGATGTCACATCGGCACCTTAGTTATCGGAGGCTGACAGGGGCTGCCCTGGCCTTCCTGGTTCGATATGTAATCTCACCTCAAGCCAGGTCACCGGGACTTATGCAACTGTCCAGGTAAATACATTTACCACGTCGATTGGTTCGTCTGCAAGCATGAGGCATGGGTTTGATCCCATCCAGTCTTTCACCTGCACTTAAAATTTGCATGTATGAAGTGCGTATGAAACCGTGGTTCTTCAAAATGATTCGCATTTTTGAAGGATCTGGAACACGGACAGCGATATCATCCGCATACGTGATGTCTGTGAATGAAACTCCCGAGAGTGTTTCGATTCCCTGGGTTTCAGAGGCAAGCAGAGAAATCTCAAACAGCACATCACTAACAAAGTTGAAGAGAAAACGCTCAAGAGGATGGCCTTGTCCTACACCATTGGACGTAGGGATCTTTGGTGGCAGTACTGTATACTCGCACGCGCCCACAAGAGTCCGCGTAGAGTGCCCGCATAAGGGATATAAATTTGGAAAGGACACTATTGATCGTCACACACTTCCAAAGTTTTTGTTGTTCGACAGAGTCAAAAACAGCTTTCATATCAAGGAAAGCAACCAACGTAGGACCTCTAAAGGGATGGCACTATTCAAGAATTTGTCTCAAGGTAAAGATGTGGTTAATGCATCCTCGGCTTGGGTGAAGCAAAGCTTGATTTTCACGAATCTGTCCCTTCCCCAATAATCGATCAACCTGCGTAAAATAAAGCCAGGGAGCATCTTGAATGCGACGGACATCAGGCTGATACCACGATCGTTTCCGCATGACGTTCTTATGCTATTTTTGAAAACTAGGGTGACCGTCGAGGAGCTCCATTCGGCGGTTTTCGTCCCAAATTTTCTTCCCGGTATGGTCGTCAGATTGTTCACCAGGAACTCACAACCATTGAAGAGCGTGGGATGCAGACCATCCGCTCCGGGTGCCTTGTTGTGTTGTAGGATCGCTATATCACCCCGGGTTTCTGTTGTTGATAGCGGACTGGTGTCGATGTTTCAATCAGGCCCATCGGGTTCTCCTAGCGGTTGCGCTGAAGGAGACCAGCTGAACTGTTCTTTGAAGTGCTCAGCCCACCACTCAAGATGACGATTGAGGGAGTGAATTGCCGCGCCGTCTTTTTCGCATATTGTTTCGCTAACGTCTTTCTTTTGACTGGTTGATCTATTCAGCCTGCATTGAAAGCCTTCTCCACCCCCTGGGCCTTAAATCTACCAGTGTTCTCTGTCATTCTTCAAGCTCCTACACCATATCACCCTTCAGTATCCATGCTGCTCGCACCCAGTCCATCTCATCCCAACCTATGCGGTGGAGACTCAGCAGTCCTCGACATTCCACATACGATCATCACCATATCCGTGCTTTTTCATTCACTGAAAACACGTAGGCCGTAGGCTTTGATGATTCCATAGTCACAGTCCGTCGGTCGTAAAGGTGAATCGAGGGCCTCTTTATCATCTAGTCTTTTTAGGAGGCTTCGGATGTACGGGTTGTCTGTTTTTAATTTCACTTATTAGTGTTTGGAACTATCATCTCACGGCGTCTCTGGATCACTTTGATCCCACTGCTGTGTTCCGTACACCAGAGGGAATTTGCTGGAGCGCTACACTTGTCTTCTCTGGGCCAGCTTTCGAGTTCCTTTTGGTATATCGCGACTGAGTATAACTTCAGTCTTGTTTGTGCCCGTGTAACCTGTGCTGATGGTGAGGACAGGTGACTTGAGGAAGTTTCGTTGTGATCCTTCTGTCACTTGTCGTCTTCGGAAAATATCATTTAGTATCGTGTGAACTGACTGATAAGCCGAGTGGGTCCTATGATTCCGGCGCTGTAGTTCTGGACTTGTTCGAGTATTCACAATTGGACTCTGGAAGTTGAACTTTTGACCTTTCATTTTTTTCACATCATTCTACGTGTTTCCAAACTTTTCGCACACCAGTTACGGACGTATGGATGCAATAATCGAGTGGAATGCACACCATAGCTCCCAACTTCCAATACAGTCTGGCTTGCCCAGAGCCCCATATGTTATCTGTAAACATTCAGTTCATCGCCAGCTACGATGTGAAACGCAATTGGCCAGTCTGTTCCCGTCCCCTTTTCTGATCATAGGGGAAGTGTCTTTTGCCTATTTCAGGTTGGCTCTAGCAATTAGGGATGCCAGGGTTTCGTGTCCTTCTGTCGCAATTTGTTAGACGCATGTTACGGGGCTTTCATGTGAGGAAGTCCCTGTCGAGCTATTTTTGGAGGGGGATAAAACCTACTGGCCAACCTCCACTCCAGTCCCTTTACGGGGTTTGCTAGATGCTTACCCACGGACACAAGCCACCGGTGTTAATAAGGTTTGTCGCATCGCTGCCCATTCACCAACGATGCAGTTGCCTACTGGATGGAGTGTTTGTGCTTGTCCTAATCGGAGATATGCCGAATGCATTGAATGTACACGGTGCCAGTGAGCCAAGTAGAGGTGAGACAGATATCCACTACTTCACTGATTATGACTCATGCATCGCTTATGCATTCCAACTGTTGCCCTTAATGTATAGCTCCTCTCTCTATTTGTCCAGCGAAAAGTCCACTGACACGCCTGTATTTACGCGTCAATTTTACCAGCTACTTCCACTTTGTAGCCATCTACCTCCTAGGCAACTTATTGGATAAAAAAAATTGTGGAAAGCATAACCACTGGACGGCGTGGGCTCTGTTTTCACAGCTGCTGCTGATGGTGATGATTATGACTAGGTAAAACTGTATAAAAACATGATTTTAGGGTACCACTGCCAGTTTGGAGTTCATATATCTTGTTCCGCCCAACACATCCTCCAGAGGAAAGTGTTGGCCAGGCCAACACGGGTCAATGGAATATATGGCGTTCTGGCAGTCCTATATAAGTGATATTTTGTTTATTTGACGGTGTATTAGAGTGCGCCTGACTAGTCTCTTACACATCCTGAATGTGATCTTTTATTGTCGGATCAGCAGGTTGTCGTAGGGCAACGTGTAGACATATATATCGGCATTTTTTGCATCCCCATCCACACGGCCATTAAGGGCGCTTCTTTTAAACCCCACTAACCCACGGTAACTTCGAGTGGTTTTTCACCTGTAAGTTATTATGACTTCTTACTAGCTCTTTGTCTCGTTTTTAGATTAAGGACATGTCCCTACCATTGAACTGTATTCTCATCTGGATTCAACCAAACTGAGGTGGTTCAATCTGAAGCGGCACGATGTGCATGGTCGTGCCTCTCTACTCGCCAGGATAAGCGATGTGCATACCGGAAGATCATGGTGCTGCTTCCGTATCTTCTGTCCACGGCATTTACAACCGGAATCCTGTTTTATTTTCGATTCAGTCCTCGTCTTCATCTCGACAGTTATCTTTGCTTGAAACAGCCAATCACACACCACTTCAGGTGCTCTCTCGTGCCTTCTCAGCTCTAGGATATCCAATCTACCAACCGCCACCTATACTCAGTATTGACTCTCGCAAACCGAGATCGTCATACGCCTATATTTTGCTCTTTTTGTTCCTGTGGCGGATTAGTTGTGTCGCAGGTACCGGCAGAAGTCCAGGAGTGAGTTCTGACCCTCGTCGTCGGCCTGCAAGTAATTTGGCACCAAACACCTCACTACTGCGGTATTCGTCCACGCAGATGCCTCCCAATTCGAACGTTTTTTGGACGGTGGATGATCCAAATGGTCACTTTCTAGTCGCCAAGTATCAGGCACGCAAACTCCAACGGAAAGTTCATGCTGCTACTGATTTACCTGAACCGAAATCACTAAATTCGGAAATGACGGATTTCATTTGCTACCGGCTGCCCGATTCTTGTGCTCGAGCTGCCTATCTTCGTCAGCATGTGAGGCATATATTGTGTCCAGAACTACCGTTGTTATATATTCTTCCCTATATATCACACTGGATCAATCGCTCGGATTTCACTTTCATTCCTCGACATAGTGATTGTGATGGAGGTCTTCGCAATCTGGTATATGCGAAGGCGGATAGTGCGTTCGAACCGTGGCTCAGTCCGTCATCAACCTGCGAACGCAGTCTTTCTGAGCTCGACCGACTGCTCTGGGAGAGATTGCATGTGGAGATAAGCAACCTTGAAGGAATACTTGAACATTCCTTTTGCAAAACCGTCTCATGTACAGATTCAAATGAGGCTGGAGAATTTTGCTGTGATAAATGTTCGGTAAGTTCGGCCCGTTCTACCTTTGTCTTCTGCACATTTTTCCTTCCGTTGTTACTACGTTTACCGTCTTTTGCATCTTGTCTTTTTCTGGTCGACGCAACATGACTCGTCCTATTGTAATCACACGTCCGGAGGATTGTGGTAAGCTAAGGAAACATCTTCATCCACATAATGCGAACATAATCTTGGGTGACAAGTTACTGCTTGTAAGCCAGCCTCAGGCATATCGCTCTCCATGCGCTTCAGTTTATGACATGATCCATCTAGCGCCGACCATGGAGTCTCCAGAGCTTATTTAATGTTTTCACAAGAACTCAAGTGTGACGTTAATCGGAGACCCCTTGGTCTCTTGGAGCAAGCGCCAACTCCTGAAAATTGGCGGCCGAAAATTGCAGACATCTGTAACGCGGCTGTTCGATTTAACACATACTTAGTGTGGAGGCGAAATGTCTCAATTGGCTAGAGCGCGAACTGAGTGACCGGAAGATCCGTGGTTCGAACCCGATCTCTGCCTCTCGACTTCCCCTGTGTAGGCTTGAGCAACCTGACAGCATCCCAGCCCTCATGCTTCCTTCGTATGGCGTGGAAGCCAGGCACCTGTAGGGTGTTACAACTGAAAGATTTTTCCTACTGTCATTTTGCTGAACTACTGAGGCGTACGCCGAACGGTTTTCGAAACCCTGGTGTTCAAACCGCTGCTGATACGAACCTTTTGGATCTGGAGTGCGCGGGTGACATCGTCCTTATCTTTGACTACGAAGTCCAACCACAAGCTCTGTTGAATAATCGGAAGATCTTGATACCATGTAGCGGCATGCGCCTTACACCTACAATGTGTAAAGTCATGCCTTATAATGTGCATGCCGCCTGCAACTCAAGGATTATCACTGGAGATTGTGGAGACTTTAAGAAACCTAGGAAGTGCGTCTGATGAGGTCAGTGCACGAATATCGAAGGCCCAAATCAAGTTTGTTAATTTGCGTCGGTTGTGGCGTCACTTGTGTTGCTTGTCGTTGGATCTCGAGGGTCGCATGTGGCAGGCCACAGTAAGGTCTGTATGGTTGCATGATTGCGACACATTGCCTGTGCGGGCAAATAATGTGATGCGTCATTGGGGTATTGACCTCCAATATCTCAGGAGCGTTGCTGGTGTTGGATGGCTTCGACGAGTTCATAGCGAGGCAAATGGAAACCTGGTGATTGGCTATACATCAGGTGGTACGTCAGTGGTGGAAAACATCTATCATTACCAACTGCGATGTTTTGGCCATATGCTGCGCATACGGAGTTATGGTCTACCGAGGCGAGTCTTGTTCTTTTTGCCTCTTTCACAATGGCGCAAACGGCGAGGTGGATAGTGTGTGACTTAATGGTGTTTAAACGTATTTGATGTAGTCCTGGGGATTTTATCCTTTAAGTCGGCGAAATAGCTTGGTGGTTAGCGCGCGAATTCACCAACCGGAAGGCTCGTGGTTCAAATCCGACCGTTGCCTCTCGATTTTCCACTCTAGGCTTGGGCAACCTGGCAGTATTCCAGTCCTTGTGCTTCTTTCTGGTGGCATGGCAGGCACAGAAAGGATGCTACAGCTTAATGATTTTTTAATCTTTTAATTGAACGCTATGCTGTTTCTATGCTGTTTGTAGTCATTAGCAGTGCGTATCCCAGTGTGTTTGCAGTGTTTCGAACCCGGGGCCTTTAGGCTGGTTGTTTGAAGAGAACTCTTGAACAACGATCGGTTGATCAAAATAGCGACCAGCTCGGCCCTAGACGGAATATAACACCAGTCACTCTTCACTCATGAATTCCATGGTCTTCCGTTTTGACTGACTCCTCAAATTTGCATCCTCGAAGGATGTTTGTTTCTCTGAGCTACTCATGGGTTGTTTCTACCAGACTTAAGGACTGCTCTGGAGACCCCGATGGTTGAACACTGAAAGTTTTTGAACGCCCACAGTGGACAGGTTTCTGATCCATGAAACAACTTGGGGAACACCGCGACATTGTGAACTTGAACCTTGGCAGATAAGCTGACGTCACATCAGTGTCACAGAACATTTCGACCTCACAGGCAGTGTTTTCCATAGCTATTTCTTCCGAATAGTAAGGTTGAAAGCGAACAATCTTGCTTGAAACCGCTATATAAATTGGACTCGGGTGAAAATTCTCGTAGATCTTCACACGTCTGCGGGAGTTGATATATAGTTTCTTAAGGAGGATGTAGAACTTACGGGGGAAACCTTTGCCCTGAAAACACTGCCACACTTGGAAGCACCCGGATTGTAATGTGTGGGATACTCTCTCACCGTCTGATATGAGGTGATAAGGCAAGCAATTTGTGTACTAGAGAGCAACCCAGATTATTTCACTACTCTTCATTCTTCAGCCAATGGCGCCGACATGCTGCATAATGTCCGAGTCATCCCAATTACCATTAGTGCAGCGATTGGTTTTTCAGGGTAGCCATGATCGTTTTCATCAATGCAAGCCAACGACTGTAATGGTACCCAGGCAACTTTAAGCTGTCAGTTATTGTGTTGCGAAGACTTTCACTGAGCAATGTGAAGTTTGCTCGTTGACCTTGATCTGATTGGTCTGTACAATGGTACTTTGTGCTTAGGTGTAATGTCTGTAGTGGAAACTCGGATAATGGACAGCAAACGTCTTATACAGGTTCCAGCTTTCATAGGCTTCATTGCGGGTAAGGCGTCCTGTATTAGTTGCATTGCAGCATACCACATCATGAAGAAGCCATTCAGCGACTTCTACCGGAGCTGTTCAGTTTCTCTGGTGTTTGCGGACAAAAATTCCCGGAAGACAGTGAAGCGCTTTGAGCAATTATTATATATATATATCGGTAGCTAGTATTCAATGGGACAACATAAATGACAGACTGGAACGTGAAGAATCCTACAACACCTGGTTACTCTGTTCTGTTTCAGTCTTACCGAACGGTTCCTGTGCGTCGGTTTGCCCGGTTTTCTTTCATTGATATGAATAATTTTCCCTTTCATGGTGTGGTGTATTCTATTCCTAGTTTTCTCCTCTCTTTTATCTCTTCTGTACTATTCACACAACTCGCACAAACCTTTTTCCGAATATAGTGGGTTCACAACCTAGTTAGAAATGTTGCGGATTCTCAAGACGGTTAGTTTGTTGAGCTTTTTATAGATAATTCATTTTCGCCGTGTGATTTCGGTTACATTGTATAGTAACCCTTCGCACTAAGGACAATTACTTTGAATGCTACAATCTATACAGAGATAACTGAGGACGCTACTATGGTCTTAACTTTCAAGACCGCCTTGTGTATCATAATATTTTCCTTTGTAACAAATTAGGTTCATCATTTGCTGCCGGGATGACATGCTCCCATCAGCTATGGGTAGTCGTTCACTGTAGTGATCGGTATCTATTTAACCGAGCTAGTCTGCACTCGTCAGTGCTTCTGATCATTGCTCCACCCGTACGACATTGCAGGTAAATATATTATGTTACGCGGGCGCATAAACGACTGGCCTCACGTACCTCTCTGCAGTTGTATGTGGTAAGAAAGCCTGGTGTGACATGCGAATGCAGAAAGCTCCATGAAAGCGCTCCCACTGACTCTACCGCTTAGTGTTAAACCCCGTTTGAGCAGACCGTCTTTTAAGGTGTGACAGACAGCATACTGGACTCGTAGATGTACAGCAAAATGCTCCTTTTTATGCCTGTGGTTGAAGGATCCCTACTGCCATACGGTTCAATATAGTCATGCTATACTAGCTGCGTGAGATACGGAAAAGAGCGGATTAGTTATTTCCTTTCAACAAGAAGAAGCATGTCGCAGCTGGTTGGTCGCATGCCTCAAAATTTTGTGTCACCGAAGTGGTAGTGAATAAGTCAACCAATTGGCCTTCTTGCGTTGTAGGATGTGGCGGAAGAAGTCTCTGCATGCGTGGATTAATTCATTTTCAGGTCCGAGTTTAACAAACTTTTCAGTCAAAATGGCTGGTGCGTGTGTGCGCGCTTGCGTGCGTGGATAATTCGTGGCGTCCGGATGTGTCGATGGACGCACAACACACGCGCGTAAAGTCTGATAATCGATTTGCCAAGGCTTTGCTCATCCGAGCACGAAACGTTGGTCACGTCAACAACATCATCATCAACAACAACAACGGTTAGTTCGTATCATCTGTACCCCCCAACTGGCAGCGGAAACTGGTAGTGTGTGCATACGTGCGCATTTGTGCGTATGTGATGCGTTTGAACGTACTGCCTTCGGTAGCCGGACGTTTGATGTCGGCGTAGCTTTATGAATACATTGCCACAAGTGTTTCATTACGTTTGTTAGCATTTAAGTCTTTTGCGGTCGGTTACGGCACTAACTCGGAAGTGGACGACGAATCCTGTCAGTGGTGGTCACGTTACCGTTCGAACCATGTAATCCCCAAGATAGAACGCTGCAGACGGTTATGTCTATCGCAGATTCTCCTTAAGCTGAACCAAGGAAAATTCTGTTTTCAAACAGCTGCAGGTATACAACTAACCGTATCTGTCGCTCGATTTCGTGCGCGTTTCATTCCTTACCGAGGAAGCCATTGGTGATGCCAGTTGCTGCGACCAATTCCTAACGTTGTCAGTTGGAACAGGATATATATAATAATAGACAGAAAACCTTTGAAAATTGTGCAGTGATTCCAGATTTACCCTTTAGTACTTAGGGCCATCAAAGCGCTGTGTGGCATGGGTTTGATTAACAGTAACAGACTAGAGGGTTTGGAGGCCAGTTTGATGGCACTTAACGTTTAGCCCTGGTACCACTAACCTATTATAAGGTGGAAACGCTTCACCACTTATCCTTTTCATGTATGCATTTCTCTGACACTGGCATTTGAGTTCAATTTGTTCCAGAAATACTGTCGCGGCGAACATATAGGACGTCTTCTTGATTTTATTGCCAGAGTAGTGATTCAGCCTGTGGTTCATCTAAGGTCCTGTGCTTTCTGTTTTTGGTCTGTCGAATAATGTTTGTCCACTTTCTGGCCCATTCGTCCTTTGGTGAAGACACCAGTCCACGGGATGTTCTTTTCAGTCATTTCTGTCCTACTTCGTAAAGGAGCTCTTCCCCAGGCGACATTTGACTGGCGTTGTCGTCTGGAATAACAACAATTACTTATACGAGCCCTATGTGGCTTGTCGCTTCGGACCTGTGGGTCGAGATACCAGCCTTTTGCTTATCAGACGAACGACAGTACATATAACATAACCAAATATCGCTCTTTTTTCATGTTCAACTAATCGCTGTCCAATATCAGTGGTCGTAACGGTGATGCTAACTCAGACACTCTCCTCCATCTGTCATCTATAATATGGGATATAGACGCGGGCAGACACGCACCTCTCGAACGGGACTCAAACTTGCGATTTAGAATCCCCTCATATTTCTAAATTTGGTGAATATGAGACATCTGAATAAACTGCTCGGGCAATGACATCCTGGATTTTTCTTGCCCATTCTTCTAGGACTGTTGTTGCGTAATGCTAGTCATACGTACTTCGAAGTACGACCTTTTATGAGCGAAATTCGTGTGACCACGTGGTGTTCATCAACGAATGATCCTTGAAACCGGATGGGCCATATCACCATCAGTTTCAGATCTAGTAGTCACCGAGGGTCCATCATTGCCTCCTGGTCCTTTTGGATCACATGTATAGACCACGATCACGCACTCATCTCTTGTCGCCTTCCATTGGGCCGATCCCGCTTGATCATTAAGAAGCTCATGGAACCAGGAATCATATGAAGTTAGCAAAAGCGAATCCTCAAATGTCTGCTGAGTGACAGATTCTCATCATAATCCCTCCAACTCGACACTAGGTAAAACTGAGCGTCCACCGAGACTGCGGATCTGGTAGATACAGAAAATCGAAGTTAAAGCTAGCGAAAATTACTGGGAATGTTTGCAGTTCGTTCCAATTGAATCGATCGACAGGTCTTCATAAGCATCCTGTCAGTGAAAGCACTAAGGATCACAATGTCTCTCCAATATCCAGCAAAGAAGAACGTTTGGATCGATCAGCAGAATACGTCGGGTAACAATCCATGTGGTCACCTGCTACTTTCACTCTGGGTTGTCGGCGTTTGACAGAAACGTGTGCTGAATATGAGACTCCACTCAGTCTTAGAAGTTTGCGAATCTATATCCTTACTGAAGTGTCAACGTGTTCCTGGTTCCACTTTCCTCTTGCACGATTCAAGGATTGCAGGGATTTGCTCAGTCAGTATCCGTCTAGTCCGGCGAAATAGGTCATCCTAAACAACAAGAGTAAGCCGATAATAGTACCAATCTCCTGAAGGAATGCCCCTAGCGAACGCGTAATTATACGGGTGTTAGTTCGACTCCTGTTTTAACAAGGTTTCTGTCGTCATGAATATTTCTTTCCCACAAGTCGGCACGTGAAACCTTGAACCATGAATATCAAGCGGAATTTCGACCGAATGGACGCTGCATCGACCACATCCTCAAACTTCATCAGGTGTTAAAGTAATGCCATACATACAGACGACCCTCACCCTCAGTGTTCCTTTACCTCATGAGTGCCTTAGATTCCGTAGACACGTTAATGGTTTCAACGGCATTTATCTCCTTCATTCACATCTCTCCGCACATGTGGTCGTATACGTGGAACCCTCTAAAAGCTTCTCTATAAAGTGGTTTCCGGCAAACATGTCCAGCTTCCATTCTTATTCAACTTCGTCATTAATGAAATAATGGGTGGAACGCCGAACGGTTTTCGAAACCCTGGTGTTCAAACCGCTGCTGATACGAACCTTTTGGATCTGGAGTGCGCGGGTGACATCGTCCTTATCTTTGACTACGAAGTCCAACCACAAGCTCTGTTGAATAATCGGAAGATCTTGATACCATGTAGCGGCATGCGCCTTACACCTACAATGTGTAAAGTCATGCCTTATAATGTGCATGCCGCCTGCAACTCAAGGATTATCACTGGAGATTGTGGAGACTTTAAGAAACCTAGGAAGTGCGTCTGATGAGGTCAGTGCACGAATATCGAAGGCCCAAATCAAGTTTGTTAATTTGCGTCGGTTGTGGCGTCACTTGTGTTGCTTGTCGTTGGATCTCGAGGGTCGCATGTGGCAGGCCACAGTAAGGTCTGTATGTTTGCGTGGTTGCGAAAAATTGTCTATTTGGGCAAATAATGTAATGCGTCATTGGGGTATTGACGTTTCGGGATGTTTATGTTGTTGTTGTCTCGGGAGCGTTGCTGGTGTTGGATGGCTTCGACGAGTTCATAGCGAGGCAAATGGAAACCTGGTAATTGGGTATACATCAGGTGGTACGTCAGCGGTGAAAAACATCTATCATTACCAACTGTGATGGTTTGGCCATATGCTACGCGTACGGAGTTATGGTCTACCGAGGCGAGTCTTGTTCTTTTTGCCTCTTTCAGAATGGCACAAACCGCGAGGTGGATAGTACGTATCTTGGCCGAAGGGCGTGAGAGTTTACAAACATCCTGTGTGTTGATACCCTCGGTCTTCGAGGATCGGGTGCGCATGTTCCGTGCGTTAGATGGCATTGCCGATATGGCTTTCTTCCTATCAGCTTCGTTCCAGGTTTTCTGATTGAAGGCTTGGAGCTGTAGGTAGCTCAGAAGGCTTGTTGTGGACTATCACCAGGTCCCCCCGTCATGCAGTGTTTTCTCTTCAGTAAGGCTTTAAATATAATTAGCTAGGTATTTTGGATGTCTGGCAGTCAAAAGTCGGTGCGAACATTGGTGTAGCTGTCGCCAGTGGTAGATCCGAATACCAAACGTAAAAAGCTATCTGGAATCACGTAATACAGCAATATCCAGTCCATCGAGATTCAGATTGTTTCCTCTCATGTCCCATTTTTTCTGCTCGTGTTACACGCTTCGTAGACGGGAATCCTTATCTCGATAACCTCGCTGTTTGGCCTTCCGCTCGCCTTTGCTTAACAATATCCTTTAGTTCCTCTTGTGGTATTAACTACCAACGTTCAGTTTTTAAACAATTGATCAGTTGGCTTGAGCTCCAGATCGCTTAGTAGTTAAGACGTGAAGTTACTGAGGAGAAAATCCGTGGTTCGATTCCTCTCGTCCGGTCTTAGACAACTAGTTTGTATCTGAGTCGTCTAGCTTCCTTTATTGTGGCGTGGCAGCTAGACACTGAAAGAATGTTACAGGTGAACGGTTATTTATTATATTGCATTTGGCTTTCCATCATAAAGAATATTCTCACCAAAGAATTTAAGTACGAACGGTTTCATACCACATTGTGGCTCTTATTATTACTGTTCGTCCACGAACACACATCTTGCTAAATAAACTTTCCGTCAGTCTGTAACGGCTGTTTATGTCCACTTCGCAACTTGTGGGCTGCGTCCTGTTTGGTGCTTGTTTTTGTACTCAAGTAGCTTTTGCGTGATCCAAGCTGACTAACAAATTAATGAAAACAGTGCTTTCGGTGCCTAACAGCCAGACGCTGGACAGAACTAATGGGCAGTCCGCTCAGACTCGTAGCTTTTCCTCAAGAACTGTTTCAGGCTCTGAGTGCAGTTTAATAGCAACAATCAGCGTGTAGGTCACCGGCATCCAAGAATCGTTTTTGAGCTGCATAATGGCATGTAGACTTCCCAGGTATAGTTTTTCCTAGTTTCCTTTTCGAGGAGTAGGTGGGATTTCGTTAGCCAAATTGCACTGTGTCTCCCGTTGGCTCCTGAGGGACCCTGCGCCATATAGCATCCATAATGTGCTCTCGCGTGAAAGTGCTTGGGAGATTATGTGTTCAGAGGCTTTCCGCTTATCGCAGAATATAACTCAAATGAATCCTGCGTAGATGCTGGAAAGCACTGGTGACGGACAGTCGTGCCTTATTCAGGTACTAACCATGTGCGTTTTAGCCATAATATAATCATAAGGTAAGTCGCGACATTTGCGAATGAAATTCAGTGCACTGGTTTGTAGTGCGTTTGCTTCGCCGGTTTACACGCTTTACCGGCATTCACTCCCCTACTGAGTCGATGGATGCTCTATCCATACATTTATTAGCTCGTTCCGAAGCTCTATGTTGAAAACCCGGCTCCAGTGTGTCACAACTTACTGCAGATAGAATTTACCTTGGCCGCCTGTACTACGATGATCGGCTATGCTTGTTTGTCTTATAATTCGGACCTGACTTACATATGGAGTCCTACTATTGTAGAGATAATGCCACATTCAGCGAGTTCGTTCCAATAGAATCATCTTATAATCAGCACCTCTGCTATCATGTATCATCCTGAAACCACTGGTTCGCGACCACTGTCGACTTTGTCAGTTATGTTAGGTTACTGTTGACCCTCAATTCTATCTATTTTTTTATGTTCGTCCTGATAGTTTCAACCCACCCAGCTTATAAGTTTCCGCTTTCCGCAGGTTTGACCGATTAATCGGAGCTCCTACCGCATACTATCGTTACGTCGACATTTGTTGTAATGTCAGTCAGTCCGGTCAGTTCTTCAGCCGCAAACCTTGTACATAATTACACTGACTGCACCGAGGATACGGAGAATAGGGGGGTTATAGTCACACGTTGAGGGCGATGACGCAATCGCTTCATTGATGTTGAGTGGTCCAACGCGACTGGTAATAGCTTCCATTCTTATTCCCCAAGTCATGAGCTGGCCTAGGTTGTATCCGTTCAATGCAATGCCAGATGACTAGGCCTTTATGAAGTAAACGGTCCTCTGATACACGAACTACATGGTCGAATCAGTTTAACCTATGGGATTGGATCTACTGGGGGGCGAGTTTTTTTCCCGAAAACCATCTGATGCAGCTCGACCTTACTCATCTGAAAGTCGTTCAGCTTCCGGTACCTGAATGAAGCACGAGGGCCAGGGCACTGTCAGGTTGCCCGAGCCTAGACAGGAGCAGTCGAGATGCAGAGGTCTGGTTCGAACCACGGACCTTCCGGCCAGTAAATTTTGTGCCCTGCGGAATGGAAACACAATACAAATTCCCCATGCCTTAACTTGAGAGGGCACCAGGACCGGATGGTCCGTATCCAGCATTCTTCAGAGAAGGCGGAAAACCCTTGGTGACCCGTCTGATAAAACCCATAGGTGCGATAAAGAGTGAAGAGTAAGGGCTTGCCATGTCTATCAATTGGGGCCATCTTGCAGTGAGGAGGTCTTGGTTCACATGACTCAGATTAACCTTGGAATTTTCTCGCGAAAACTACCGCAAACCTTATTGCTTGGCTTTGTACAGTACTGCTTATTCTTTCAAGAAACATCCTTACACGAAAGTGAATGCAGCTCGGACCAGGATGGCCATAGCTGTACGCTATGGTAGATGGTTAAGCTCACTCATTAACATTTCGATGTCTTGTTGCTACCTACGTGTTTGTACAGACTTGAATGCATTGCTGTGCCACTATTACTAGCACAGTTACTGCCCCGGTTCTAGACTAATCTAACTATTCAGTTGGTAGTGGTGGGCTTATAGGCACTAGAAACCAATGCACAGCATACACCTGCCAACATTTGGGTTCGTCACGTGTGTCCTGTTTCGCAGTTGCCGGTGCCCGCATATTTGGTGTTTTTTCCTATTTGTTAGCACTACCGGTTTCATTTTATTCGTACTGTTCTATCTCGTAACAGGTGGTACGTGACATTTAGTTGTCCAATTTGGTGCACGCACTGTCCAAACCTATTAGAACTATGACCTATTCATGGGTAATTATGTAAGGAATTAGTGTGAAATGTGACGACGGAAAAAGAAAACGTTATTTTAGAGACCCTCAAAGCCAACAGCTTAAGTGAGCATACCAGGCACGACTACTAGAGAAAGACAGATCCAGATAAGACACAAGAAACATTGGAAGGACTGGATCGAATGAACCTGAATGAACGAGAGTAATTGATCTAAGGTAAATGGATACAGGGGTTTTGAATGGGTTGTGTGATCCCCATTGCAAAACGTTGGACATGACCGTGCTGTTGAAAGCAGTGGGTTAACTGATTGGTTGTGAAGAACAAGGAAACGAGCAGTGTGTAGCTGTAGTATCTGCCGGAGTACGGATAAGGAAGGGTACAGAGCGCGCAGCACGACTTTAATTTAGAGTATAACAAGGTTTGTGAGGATGTGAAAGCTTGGGGCACTTCAGCATCGACGTCTGGTGAGTTTTCTTAGAGTACCACCAATATGTACTGCTATTGACTATCCGTCTGGGAAACTGTCAGTCTAGGTTGTGTCCCAGTCATCCACCATAGGATGGAATCTTAGCTTCGGGACAATTGTGCTGAACACCATCAAATGCCCTGCACATACCTGACACTGCAGCTTTTTCTTCATTAAATGAGTACAAATTTTCGCATGTGGACTAGTGGGTTATCGAGTAATCTATTTTGCGAGTTTTTCCTACCGTTTTTTTTCCTGCCGAGTTTTTCCTACCTGGAACCCTCACAAGATCTGCTAACAACAAATCTCGTTAAGCTTGGCGAATCGAGATTTAGGGGGATAGGTCGACAATTACTGGGACTAAATGGGCTACCTTACTTCGGAAGAGAATAACTTGGGACTTTTCCACGCAATGAAATACAAAGGGAAATCGTTCAGCTGTAACACCTTTTCGGTGCCTAACTGCCATGCCACCTGAAGGATGTGCGAGGGCTGGCATACTGCCATATCGCCCAAGCCTAGATAGGGGAAGTCGAGTTGCCGAGGTTGGGTTCGAACGACGGACCTTCCGGTCAGTAAATCGGCTCTCTAACCACTGAGTCATCTCGCTCCGAAATACAAAAATGGCGTAGGAACGATCGAAATGTTCGGTAACGGTAGGTCCAAGCCCAAGTTGCATTTGGATGAGTTGAAACTGAATGAATGTAATGGATAAAGTAGTTTGATGAATAGAACTATGCGAAGATTGCAACCTTCCTCTAATAAAATGGTGCCACTTCGTGAGAATCCGATTAAATGAGAGAAAAGGAGCAGGCGCAAATAAGGGAAAACCAATTTTTGTGGGCTCTCAGGCGGCCAACTTTTGATTCTTTCGTTTGAGAAAGTTCGCTTTGGCCACAATATTTGCCTGCATCTTTTACAGCAGATGTGTTGGTGTGACAATTAAACTATTCATTTTATTCACTACCCAGACACGCCTGGTGAAACCTACCGGGTCGGGAACTGAGGAATCAAAAATGGCACATCTGTAATAATTGCAGTCAGGTTGTCTGAAATCGCACATGCATTTTTCGAGGTTGCTACTTCCGACCTTCGGCCGCATAGTCGCGCATGTGACCATTGCTTTCTGGTGAGCAATTTCAGGATGCCCCATATGCGATAGACGCTGAAGGGAAATAATGGGACGGAAGCCCGAAGTGACCAGTACATGGATCCAGAAGGAACTATAGGTGAGATAGAGTACAAGGGGGTATACGTTGTAAGGAATGCAGGGCAGATACTGGATAAGTTGATGTTCACGGGAGGAGTAGAGGGTCCTTGCTGAGCAACGTGGCGTGCATCATCACCAGGTAAAAAATGTTGTCAGTCTTTGTTATGAACTTCGAAGTCGCTAAAGACAGATGGGCACAAAATGGATTTGAGTGAAAGTGTCCCGCAGGGCCGGACACGCTGAAGATGCTGTAGACAAGGTTGTTCGGCAGCAGAAAAACGAATTTCGGCCACATTGTTTGGTAATCGTGATATTTTATTGATTCAGAAAGCCATAAGACGCTGGCTCCATATAAGATTCCCTGAGAGGCGAAAACCACCTTGAAATTCCACTAAGCAAGACAAATGACGAGTCATTTGTCTGATCGGCCGACAGAATCAAACACGCTTTTGAAGCCACAATTGTGCGCTAGTGCCTAACGGAGTGTGAATACGTGATCTACGCAGCGTCTGATCAAAATCTCGCTTGTTGCTCCAATGCGAATATTCCTCGTACTCGCCATAGGCGACGAAAAGTGCTTCTACGGCTGGATTGACTAATATTTTCTGACGCCACTTTCTCTACTAGTGTTCCTACTTGTGACTGGACACTGTGATCGATTCAGTTGTCTGTGACGCTTTCTGATGGCTCGTTTACTCGTTCTGCCGTTATACCCAAGTAAATGGTCCGGGCTAGCAGCACCATGTGGTGACCGATTTGGCATGAGATTTTTAGCTATTTTTTGCAGGCTTGAATAATAGTAAAGCGCCTAAACATAGGTATGAAAGCTTGACCACAAGGCATCAAAGTGATTCCAACATACAACAGCAGCAATATTCTGGGGAGCGAGATACGGTACATGTGCTAAGTCTTAAGGGCGGAAGATCGTGTGTTTTGGACCGTTTTCTCTTTGCCATCCTGGCCTGAGCTGCTCTTGGGGTGTCATAATGAAACCTGCAGTAAAGGCCGACTGTTCCGAGGTACAAAAATCGTCACACCCTTATAAATTCCGGTCTTTTCCTGGTGGCGGAGGTGCTTTCTTCTTCAGAACAGAAAAAGTGATGCATGAGCCCGGTGCGTTGTACAGGTTTCACTTGTAACGTCCAAGGGAGGTTTTGAGACGAATTGGATGGAACACCTTGTGAGGAAATGAACGGCGTGACGGACCTTCAAATAATATTCTCGACCAACGACCATCGGACGTTTGCCTCAGAACGAATGTCGATAAAACTTAGGAGGTTGAAAATGTTCGGATGACAGAAAGGCCAACCTCGTAGGTCCACGACAAAAGCAGTCCCCGAATAACTCAGAGCCATATAAGAGGGTGAAGAGACGCTATGAGCTTTCGTTCAAGTAATGAGTTAGGACGATTAGTCCTTAGGAATCGAAAATACCCACAGAAACGTCCGGGTACCTTCCCCACTCAGTTTATCAATCCATCAAACAACCGCGCGTTCTGAACGGGCAACTGTGGATTGCATCGCAGTTCTCACATTGTATGAACGTAAAAGGAAAGATCTATGCATAGTGAACACGTATCCAGTTAACTGACTTCTTGCTACAATGTGTTAGACAGACGTTGTTAGGCTGTGTTATATGTTCATTTTTCTCCCTTTTTATGTTGATCTAATGTTCCCGTCGCCTTCTTATGGTATGCGCTTTTCATTAGCCAGGGGTGGAGGTATCATCCACTATAGGATATCGAAACTAATCAGGCTCCGCAGGTGTTGAGTCTTGTCGGTGTATAACTGTCGCACAACGCGAAGACAGGAAAATCGCTGAGAGAGTGCCAGGTTACCTCAAACTTAGAGCAGAGTATTCGAAAAGCCAATGGAATTCTGAACCGTGGGTCTCTCAGTCGGTGCCTTGCATCTGAGCCATTGTACTACTTTGCTTTCATTCTAGTGTTTTTGGCAGTTGACCCATGATTTCTACGAGGGTTTCCATTAGTCTAGTATCTCAGCCACCACAGTGACTCCATCCGACTCACAAGGAGCTCTTGTATTTCGGTCAAATTTCTATCGTTTTGCTGCCATTCCTCGCCTGTCTTCACAGACCGCCTACAGAAATTGGCTGTGCGCGGTGGAATTTCCTCTGTTCATCCCAATGGAGGGATTTGGTTCGACTCCCACTGCGCGACCTCTGTTCCCACCCGAATCCTGTCAGTCCTCTCTGTTGGAACAGACGGTATCCAGCTACGACCTGTCGCCGGACCCGTCCACACATTCGCCGTTGGTGACACAGTCCAATACGTCTTCTACAGTCCCCCGGTTTTCCCACACACCACAAACTCTGGGATCTGCACAATCAACCTATCGGCTTGTAGTTGTTTGTGCACATGACTATTGGTGTACACAAGTGGAAACCTTTTGTCCTTATTTGAACCCTTCCAATTTGACCTCGAATGGTGGGGAGCCCGGATTTCTCTGTCACGGTGAGTTGATATTTATATCCTTTTTGTTCCCATACTACACATGACCTTAGCTCAGTGAGCTAAGATCCAATACTGTACACCCTCGTATTGTGTTGCAACTGATGTGCGTTCAGCTTCCAATTTAATCTTCAAGTCATTCCCCTAAATGGCCTTTTGACTCTCTTTCGCTGTGAACAATGGATGACACTTTATGAGCGCTTGATGGTGCTGTAGACCTCGGGTAGCTGGCAGCATGAAAAAAAGTCAAAGCTCAAGTGCACCTGACGGTACAATGCAGTAATGCGTTGTTATCGTTTTTCACAAAGGAGTATGTTCATACAAGAAACAGCATGCCCCAGCCTATCTTCTATCGACAAACCTTGCGCTTTTTAAATACTGCACAGTTGCACTGTATATAAATGCTAATGACGTATATGGGATCGGCACAACGCCTCAGTTAACAGAAAAATTGTTTGGGGGAGGTTTTTCGCATAAATTCCTTCTGTAATCGTCTAGTCTTTAACTTCTTCATATGGACATTGCTGATCTTTTTCCCTTCAGTGTTCACTACTAGCTCTTCAGATGAACATCCATATGTCCCTCTGTGCCGATTGTGCCTTCTGGCTTAAACCGGTTAGCTGCTCATATCTGTCGTCCTAGTATAGACCCTTCTGATATTAACATCTGCGGGCAACCCCCCCTTATTAGCTGTACTGTTTCTCCTCGACTTTTGATGTCACAGTTCCACAAGTTTTAGCTTTCTCACCTCAAAAAAGCCTTCATATATGAGTTTGTGGTTCACTGAAGGTCACGGGGCAGTCTGTTTCAGGGACCGCGTCCAATTCAGTCCAAACTTGATATGAGTTACTTTTCGGATTCTATATTGTGGAATTCTATACCATTCGAGCGGTTCCACTCCCATAACAGCATTCGCAAATTAACTTGATGTCAACGAAAGACTCAACTGAATAGCAGCCGAGTGTCTTGTTTATACCGATCTTCCACTGAACACGTGGCTCATAAGTTGCCTCATGTTTCAATCGGGACGGTATTTAAGATGTCGAAGCATTTCTCTTGACCAGATGGTGTGTATAGGGTTGATTAAAAAACTCTCGGGCAATCCACAACCGGTTTCGTCTGTTCCGGGAATCATCAGGTAGAGACATTTTTATCTCCTACTAATTTTTCAGAACTGGAGGTGTACGCTTATTTGCAAATTAACCAGAGGTTTAACTTACTATCTTGATCGCACCCGAAGTTTTGACCCATACATAACTAGTCTACGACGCGGTTACCTTCTGCCTGTACATGACGCCCAAGAGCGCAGGCTCCTGGATGATCGGCTCATCGATTGATTTTACTACCGTCGAATTTCTTGCCCTTTTGTCAGGAAAGGAACCTGCAGAATCTGAGGACCATATCAACCTGGTGGTCACGCTGTGCTCGATTTTGGCTATGTCTACGTGTATGTTAAAGGCTCCACCTATCAGTTTCCCTTTGGGCAGTCGTGTAGTGAAAAAAGGGACATTCACAGTAGAAGCCATAATGCTCCAAAACATGACTGTTGTGTGTGCCAGGATTTTATGGATACGTTTTGAGAGTCTGTTCCAAGTCTGGTTCACTTTGTAAGAGAAAAAACTTAAGAGTGAAAATGATGTGTTGTCTCCTGAGTGGTTGTTGCGCTTACTCATTATGTGATTGTCCAACTGGGCGAGCACATCAACAACTATCTGGACAATTTCCTTTACCAGCACTTTCACCAGAAGCAACCTAAATTCTCAAGCCCCAAAGGACAAAATCCTTTCCAACACTTTTCATGCTGATCAACATGTTGACCTGTGTCCATCGGTTTGTCTATATCGGCACGCATTATAAATGGACATATGTTGTCCACAGGTCTGTCTTGCGAACTGCTGCCGCCGGGACTACTTGGTATGCTTGTGTCCATTGAGACCAACATCCGTTCGATGGATATCTTCAACCCTGCTTTTCAATGCGATATCACGACTCTGTATGAACCGGTGTTCCCTCCTAGTCACATCCCCATCTCGAGTGTGATAGAATTTGTCCGTTTTTCACGAAGTTACTTTAGATTGGAGGTAACATAAGATGTCCTAGCATTCTATTCGTTTGACATTGGCCTCTAAATCACGTAGGGCATGCATCTAATTTGACGACGGTCAACTTCGGTTAACTTTCGGTTTTCCATGAACCACGTCAGTGTTTAGCCTCTCCCTTGTGTCAGTCTACTAGGATAAACATTGGTCTTTTCCTCCTCAACACGTTTAACTCGCTTTTGTGAACAATAGTTCTCGTCACACTTTTATTCACGTGCGGTCAGCCTGTGTTCACCTCGTTCCACATTGGACGTGTTCTGCTGTACGTGCACATTTCTAAAGCACTTCCTCACATCTAAGCCTACCCCGTTACACGGAAAGCGACAATCAATCAACAACCGCCTTTTGGGTATCCTATTTTTTCAGTGTTTTCAATATGTCGGTGTGGCACATCTGTTGGCCACGACTTCCGTTCTTGGGTTAAAGTGATGAGTATTTGTTCCCGGCGAATATGATAAAGATTGAAAAATGTGGCACTCATGGGAATGAGGTAAACTGGCTAAAAAGCCAAAAATCAAGATGTGTGGTTTGCCGAGAGATTTTCTCCTCTATGTCATAATCTTTTGACTGCATGACAAAAAAAGAATTCCTGATCTTACGATGTTTGACGTCTTTTCTAGGACAGGAGCACCGATTATGGCAAACAACACTTTTCCCGTTTTATTTGTAAAAGTGTCACTTTCACCACAAACTTGACTGTTTTCAATGATTTTTGGTTTCGTGCGTAAATGCTCGTAGGATGCGTGTAATGTGTTCGATGAGAATTTTTGTTTGTTCCGTTCTTATTAGGTTAACTGCTGTGGCACAACTGCTTACTTCTCAGAGGTTGCCAGGGAAGCTTGGAACGGTTCTTCCGTTGGTCTCACTGAGCCCAAATCAATATTCAGTCATAATAGTAGTTGCACCATTGCCGATTGATTGATTGACAAGTATGCGGTCTTATCCGTGGCTGACTTTTCAGGCTTGAATATCAGGACTTTCACTGAGCTTGGACACCAAGTGAAGTCGTCCGATACGTTCAAACAGACAAGTGTGTGTCGCATCTTTGTGCACTTAGTTTTTTGTGCGTTTTTGCCCATAGCTGCAGGGCCATGGACTTAGCGCTGGTGTTTGATTTTTATTGCTGTAATTAGGGAGTCATCACCACTGTGGCGAGCAAACTTAAGCGTTGTTTGACCTGATATTTTCCTCCTAGGGTGTCTAGGGTGATGTGGACCAGGATGAGAGTTTCTTTACTCGGTGGATGATAAATTGACCTGTTTGTTGCCCGTAAATCTTAGTTTCGTCAGATTACGATGCCTCCACAGCGAATAGATTAACCAATAGTTAAGGACAATCAAGTGTTCGCTACTCCCATCTCCAACTATAACCCTGTGTTGGATATTCGTAATGTCATCATAATTCTCCCCATAGATGGTCAAATTTGAGTTTGTGCGAAATACTTGTAAGTTAGTTTTTCGTACACCTCCCTCCTTCTGGGAAGAGGAAGCAAGTAGAGACCGTTTCCCAAAATGATTGTTCCTTAAAAGGTTCACTCTCTTTCAGGGAAGGCCTTTCAACTGCTCTCTAGTAATGAACAGCCAGACTAGCTGTAATCTGCCTGGTTCCGAGCGTCCTTTCCAATGTAGCATAGGTTATAGCCCTGGCGGTTCCAGACTCTCGTTGAATGCCCTAAATTGGGCTGTGTTGACCTCTGTCGCTGTTTGTATAATTCCAAGGGAATAATTTACCGCTCTTCCAAAGCTCATCTATTTTCCAACAGTATCACGCCTTCATGTGATTGCCCGATTTTTCGGACTCAGTCAAGACGAAACGTCCTCTCACATTCTATTCCGTCATAATTTCTTTTATATATTTACCGCATGGCGGGATTTGTTTAGAAATTCTTCGGTGGACTTAAACTTATTTTTGAGCTCATAATTAATCATGTTTCAACGCTTGTCCATACCGTACTCAGGACTGTTGGGTTCTCAGATGGAAGCCGAATAATACAGCCATCTGGTAGGCTTTATTGAAAGTGGCTTTACCAGATAACTGAGACATTTTGTCTTATTGCGTTCCCTGTCATGCTATGGTCAGGTATGCTTATACTCGTTTTTTTCTGATGGTTTATTTGTACATTTGAAGTTTCACATCCACGCACCTTTCTTGTAACATTGCCCACACTTGCGCTTTGCCCGCCAATCCTCAATGATTATATCTGATAGATTTAGTTACTAGACCGTTGCTGCCTAGCTGCCCGTTGGGTCTGGGAACGTCATAGCGTCGTCACGGTCGAATAACCCTTCAATACGGCAGCGACACCGGGCCAGGTTCAAATGACATATGGTAGACCGGTTTTAGTTCAGAATTTCGTTGTTATGGTAGCGTTCTCATCAAGCGGATTTGTGAAGCTTGTGTACCTCAGTCATTTTACAATGGGTATGATATGTATACGCGAAGACGACCGATCAATTGCCGGTACAAACTAGCATATTGGTGTTTTAGCGGTACACCGTGCGTAACAATTCCTGGTGATTCTGACGGCTTGAATCCAGGGCTCAAAAAATTTGCCTTAGGTGTGGCCGCAAGCTTGTTGTAGACGTATGCTGTTTGAACTGAACCTTATGGGCGTCCATTCGAACATATTGTAGTCGCGACAGATCCGATGGAAAAGATAGAAGAGCCGTTCCAGAGTGGGCATGTTCAAGCGATTGTCGGATCGCGTTGGGGCAACTGTACAGTCGCACCCCATGGTGGTACTGAAGGATAGAATTCCGGTCCACCACACTTGTGAGTCGCATACATCGTACGCTGGTATACCTAACTAGGATTTGGTTTGCCACGCGGCTTAATCTGTACGAAGACTGCCATAGAATGTCACTGCTGGTACAGTTACAGGTTGAGTGCATCGGATATTTCGTGCATTAGGGTCGGTGGTTTCATGTCCAAGTTGAGCATTTGAACGCACTAATGTCTGTTGGATATGTGGATAGTCTATACTAATTGTTAGCCAAACCTAACTCACACACCTAGGGTCACTATGTTTGCCAATACGAGTGTATTGAAACGATGGCTCTAATGGGATTTGAACCAGGTGAAGTTCAAGAAGCCCTAACTCGATAAAGCTTCAGAAACATCACAGCCACTTATATACTAATTGGGGATTACGACCCCAAAGTCCATGGACGACCACCTGTGCTCGAAAAAGCTAATAACAGCACCAGCCGTCTGGATAGCAAGTTGACCCGTCGACATGGAGAATTCTACACCATTCCTCTCACCGGGCCAGCGCAGTACCCCCTACGCGAAATCAATACAACAACAGTCACAACCCCGCCCACAGCAGAACCTCAGATGAAGGGTTGTTTTCTCGAGCGGCAGCAACATAAAGTCACGTGTAAACGTGAGAATAACAACCTGTATCCAGTTTCCCAGAACATGCTCCAAATGCTCGCGAATAAACGTCCGTGAGGCCAATGGTAGAACCATACAGCAACATTTGAACGCCAACTGTCACCATAGTGGTCGTTGGACAGGAGTTGAAAACAGCCAGTGCATCGGTTCACATCAATCGGTCTTCGTGTTTGCACCTTTTCTTCCAGTTTATCACGTTAGCTTCTGTTGGGGTTCATTATCGGTAGCTGGCAAACATAAAAAGCAAGCATTGTCCACAGCCAGCAGTCTTCGTGCAACCTATGATTGGGCCATTTAAGATGTCGATGCTTCTCTTGAAGCGGACGTGCATCAGTGTGCAAGCCATCATGCTACATCTACACTGTTTGTGAAAATTTTTATTTGAAATCAGCACTATAAGTTGTGGTGGTATGGTTACATGCGACGTATGTCGATTTTCCATTTACCGGGAAGGGCTTTGTTTCTCATGTTAAAAGTAAACTAGCGAAAACGTATGTTCTGTGTTCGCGTTGGTCTCAATGGTTGTGGTGATGATGACGACGAATACGATGGTGACTATGATAACAGCGACAATGGTGATGATTGTGGCGATATTGAGGATGATGCCGCTAATGATGATGGCGACGGCTCTTCTAAGATGTTGGCTGGAGAATCTCAACAAGTTGAACGGTTAAATAGCACTTGTGTTGAGAACTCTTTCCAACAACAGCTTTGTCCTTCTGGCTATCAGGCGAAGTTTAGCTGACTTTGCTTTATGGATTGGCACAACCAAGTTATGAATTTCTTTCCTTCTGCCAGTTGATTACAGTAGAATTAATGTGTTCCGAAGAATCAGTTCAGTTCTGCTGTAAACATTTCCGACTTCTGCATTCCGTTTGCCCCTCTTATTACACCAAAAGTCTTAGGCTGAATAAGTGCATCAGTTAAGCCTTCTATTTCATTTCAGTCGAGGTTCACAGGTCTGTTCTGAAGCTTTTAGAAGTCCCCTCTTTATACATTCACATTTTCAAAATCGTTGCCTACCGTTCGCCTTAAGTATTCTGGGCTGGTTTGCCATGTGATTTATGAAGGACAATTCTTTGTTGAACCGTCAAACAAATCTTTTTGTCTGGCCATTTTGTTTTCTTGAAATTCCTACCCATTGTGATTAGGTGCTCTCTGGTTGAGGAACATGAGAGACATTAATGTCCAAGGCCAAGCAATCTGAGATTAAGTGGAGTTGCTTTATTGTTTCCTTCCTTTAACATCTTCCTTTAACATCTGACGTGGTGTAACTTTTCTGGTTGGGTGAAGTCTGTCAGTAAAGAGACCAGTTGGTATTGATTTTAGAGTCTTTCGCGCCTATCATCTCGGATTTCATGCATCCTGTGATGGAACTGGAACAATCCAGTTTCAGGTGTTGAGCTTCGTACGGGCAAGTTATACACGTTCTCCGCAAAGGGCCGTTATAGCACCTCTAGTATCGCCAGTATGTCTCTTTACTAGGTACGATAACCTAGTCCCGCAGCTGAATGTGACAGTTGCACGGATGCGCCCCTGTATAACTGTTGTCCTTTAAGTCAATGGCAATAGAGAACCTGGTGATTGAAAGCGGTCACCGATAGCAGGGAGGAGCCTAGGTACCATGGGGTCTGCGATCAATCGGACACGTGCAACCATATCGACCAGCTCGCACATTGAGGTCTTTCAATAATCAGATATCATTTGGGGAGTTGACTAAGTGAGGGCATCTACTTCGGTATAGAATTAGTTTTGTTATTTACTGGGCACATATGCCGATTGTTGTCATATGATGTCTGCAAGCAAGGTATGGATGAATCCTATGATGTCCTTTAAGCAGTTTTCTTATCGGTTGTAAATAGCAAACCTAATACCATGCTAATTTGTCTCATCTGCTGAGTAGCCCATCTAATAAAAGATGGTCCAGTGGTCTTTCTCGATTACTGTACCACCTTTCATCTATGCTACCTGCGTCATTTCATTGCAATATGACTTATCGAGTTATTAGCTCCGTCCATGAGTGTTTGAGAACTCTACGAGCCTATGGTCAGTGTCAGGCTGGAGAGACATGATTTCTCCTGAAGAACTTGTAAAAAAGTGACCATTTTTAGATGTCCATACCTTTCTTCAGATGCACATTGTGGGGAAGCAAGTATCTGCTGGTTCATGAGCGACCGTACTCAAGGCAGGCACAGAGACCTCGGATTTTCGTTGCCAGTGTTAGTTTGGTGATCGTAGTTGGTTACTTTGATTTAGGTCGTGGTCGAAATCGTACCTAACTTCACGGTCGTCTTTTATTAGACCTTTCTTGAGTGAAAAGTTAGTAGTGCTTGCCCACCAAGTAGTTGAAAAACGCAAATCAACTGAGGGTCGTGTGCTACTGGTATTTTTTCCATACGTGCCCGCATAATGGTGGGCATGCACCCAAACAATACACTTTAGTCGGCGCCCCTACCACAGCATGTACGGGGGCAGTGGTGGCGGCTAGCTGGTAGTTTTTTTTAAAACTGAATCTATCGGTAATCCAATGTCCCAGTTCCTATTTTTTGGCGGGCTGAATTTCTCCGTCTGCCACCAAGTTACATCGTTCCCCGTGTTGAAGATCACCGGGTTTCGTGCTCTTCTCTGCTCATCATTTTGGTTAAAATGTTGCTTCTTTCTCATTTTCAAAATCGTTCAGTTCACCTCGTAACACTTCGTTCTGGATAAGCATGTTCTTCCTATCCACACGTATTTATTTAGTCTAAACTCGACTAAAATCGTTGAATTCGTACGGCACAGCTTCTCTTAGGTGAATCCTGCCACCGTCGTGTTAGAGTGGGTATTTTCAGGGTAGTTGATCGGAAGCCGGAATCACTAAGGAAAACAAATTTTCATTCGTTATGCGCATTAAACAGTGATTCCCGTTTTGGGGGAAACGCCAATGTGACCGGCCAGGTCCCTTTTGTCGTGCTGTTGAAATATTTATGAATACCTCTGAAACGCCTACTGCCGCAAATCCCTGTCATAAGTGTAGCCAAAGTTGTCTACTCCGTTCCTCACTCATTGTTCAAGTGTGTTTGTTATCTTTGCTTGGGTTATCTGAGTCTAACAAGATTTGTCACAACTAATTAAGTGGAGAAATTTGTACTTATTGATTAGAATTTTTACCCCTGGATTTTCACGGCTTTCATGGAACTTTCCTATTTCTCACTCGTCATTGACAATGCCTTTCAATTTTCTGGTACGAGATGCTTCAAAATCTACTTGGTTCTCCAAGTTATCTTCGCGACACATTTCATCTCTCATTTCTTTCTGTTTTCCTTCATAGGATGCCTAAATAGCACGCATTCTATTTTTCTTGGGTTCCTCGGACTACATAGAGTTTCTATCCGAATTGGGACATAGACGTATTTCAATCAATTCCTCGTATTCGAGGGGCACTCGAATGTTGTCGGGAACACTGACATATAACCAAAGCAATCATAGAGTCATAAAGTGCCATTGGCTCTGTAATTTGTGGCTTAACCATCTTTTGCACGTGCTTTTGTGTAAATTTCTGACAAATAGATCTCAACTTGTACACTGTATAGAAAAAACCCATCCACATAAACCCAAACCGTGTCTTTGATGTCCTGACCATTCCCTTTGGATGCACATGCACCGTAATTTGTGATCTCACTTTACAAAATGAAAAATTACCGGTAAGGAGTAGTGATGCTGTCAGACAGTGAATTGCGTAATGTGGCTTCTGGTTGCCATAACTAAATGTGATAATCGTGTTCGATTATCTCATCCTCCCGCCTATCCATGGCAACGGCAGTCATATTGAGAATTTCAACATTTTCCTGACCATCCAGTGTGGCTGATTTGCTCATGTCCCAAGATTTGAGGACTAAAAATTCTGTGCTGATGCACCAAACTTAATAAAGTAGCAGTGAAGGGACTGGACATGGGGATAAGAGCACCGCAGTGAGGGAACCTTATCGTTGTTCGACGGTTGGTGTACCCGTGTGGCTCATTGAACGATGCTGCTTGTGTTTCAGTATGACACCCACAGAATCTTTAATTCGGTCATTGGCTATAGCTCTATCAAACGTTATCTTCTGGCCTCTCATGTTAGTTGAACTGTATACGCCGATTTGTCCCTTGAGCAGTTATACTGCTGTGACGGGGACGAGTGAAGGGTGATGGGGTGATTATCTGGATCACTGTGCTTGCATCTTGAATTCTTGTTTCTGGTACATGGCACACATCAATGCCAAGCGAGTCCAGTGTGAGAGCAAGAGAGACTTGTTGACCTGCTTGCTTCCGTATGCAGACATTGAAAGCGGCCAGATAGACCGGGCGTCGAGGCTTGAAGATCGATTTCGAGATGCTTGAGTATGCCGGCGCCGGATGATGCGCAGATGTTGCTTGCGAAACCGGTGCAGGACGAACGGAATCCTCAGTCCTAATTGCTGGGTCTACAAGGATAGAGTTATTAATCGGATAGGGAAAGCGAGAAGAAAAAGTATGTAGCAGTAGTCAGCAGTAGCCTGTTTTCGCTTACCCGCCTTGCTGTATGGAGTGAGTAAGTCGACCCGGTTGATGGCACCACGCGATGGCCGACGTGGTATGGTATCATGTATATATGCGAGCTGGGATACTGCCAGGGCGCCCACACATAGTCAGGAGGACGATTAGGTTCCTCAACCAAACCTTTGGCTCAAAAGCTTGACCGTAAGGTAACGGTCTTCGGCTGGAAATACAAGCACGTTACCATTTTCATGGGACTCATCGCCGCACCTGTTCCAATTCCCACCCTGGAGGACCAGGAGACTGTGTTCTTCAGGCCTCTAACCATTGACGAACCTGGTATGAGAGACTGTGTGAGTGTCGCGTTGACATCGCGCAGCGTAGCACAATGGGTCACCGAGGTTCACAAACCGCCACACTACGGTAAGGTCTAGTCTGTTCCTGATGGCCACTCATTAAAACTCACCTTGCAACGGGTCATCACTCAACACATCAGCTGTGCCCCTCATAAGTTGTCTCCGGTTATCTATAACGATAACTGTGTTTACTGACCATGTGTCTGCCCAGGATGTTTCCATTACCATCCCTCACCCCTGGGGCAAATTATTAGCAACAAAGTGATTCACCTATGTTCAAGTTGGAACCAGGTGATATACTTCATATAATAAAAGATTCAGCCTTCGCCATACTGCATTTCGTCGTCTTGTGTCAGGGACGTAATAAAGCGTTCCTTATACTGTGTCTTCCACTCTGTCGATTGATTTATGTATACCTATTTAGAATTCTTCAACCCGACACGCTGCACTAAAAGCGCATCAACGGATACCGTAAACAATCACGTCGAAAACGTCGCGCTAAATTAGCTGATTAACGCTGATTCTGAATTATTCCTTTCTTTAACTGGGTTCACATGTGTGCCGCTGCATCTAACTAGCTGTTTGAGGTTTTTTATTCAGAGATTGGTTCCGAGTGTAAAGAAAGAAACAAAACCCAGTTAGCTGTAACACCCTTTCGGTGCCAAGCTGCCGTGCCACGCGAAGGAAGCACGAGGGCTGGGCTACTGCCAGGTTGCCCAAGCCTAGACGGGGGTAATCATGAGGCAGAGGTCAATAAATTCGCGCTCTAACCACTTGAGCCATCTCGTTCTGAGTGCAAGTCACGAACTCAGTAGAATAAAACTAGATCAAATATTAATATTCTCCTCGGTCAGTGGTGTTTCCTAATGTTAATATCCGAGGTTTGTCATCTCATTTATCCTAGCGTTTACCCCGATATTTCCGAATTGACTATGCTGTTGGTATATGGACAACTTTTGTGACGGAAACAAACATGCACTATTTACGTTAGTTGACCTGCGTTCGCTCCATATGGGATTCACTTGTTCAACAATCTACACACTTGTTGAATGTCAACTTTAGCGTGCCTTGTTACTTTTTTATTTTTAACTTGTCCTGTTAAACCGTTTTCAGTCACGTGCAGAGATAAGAATCCATTATTTTCCTGATATCCCACAACGGATTCTGTCAATTTATTATTCGTGAAAATTCAGCGCTGTGAGCAAATCATGGGGTCATGTTGCTGACTGATTTTAATAGCTTTCGTAATTGAACAAGGAATGCATGAGCCAGAATATTGTAGGACACTTGTGCTCAGTAAGGGACATGCAAAGCCGTTTCAACAGCCTATACTTGGAACAGTCAAGTAACCAAGTCATGTGTAGCCCTTCCACTCTTTGGTTCATTCGTTTGCTTATTCATGCTGCATCCCTGTTTCCGTTCGTCTGTACATGTCCTTTTATGGCTGTTTACGCACACACACGCGTGCGTCCGTTAGCGTCCTCAGTCTGTCAGTGTTGATTACTCACTTCTAGAACAAACCTTTAATCGATTGTTGAATTCGATCGCACAAATGCTGAGTATCGCAAGCTGTACGAATGCCTCACTGCTGGCTACGTTCAATAAATCCCTAGGTGGTGGATTGGTTTTCGAAAAAGGTAAATTGTGAAAATCAGACTTCGAGAACGTGATTTGTTGATGTAATATGTGATTAATAATTTTGAACAATGACATTAGTAGTTAATTCCTGGCTGTTGAGTTCCGTTTCTTAGTGTATGTCTCATCTTGGCCTACGAATTACACAGATGCAAGCCGTGCTCTATTCAGTGAGAGTTTGCACTTATCTGCACAACTGTTCAGAAGTGATTGAGTTTGTTTAGAATAACCCAGAGGTAAAAGTTGCTTCGTCGCACTGATATAACCGTCGCTAGCCAGTAAACGAACACACATGCAAGCCGGTAATCCAGTCCATGTGTTGAAGGGGCAAATACATAGAATTTTCATCGGTTTGGATGTTTGTACTTCGCCGGACAACAGCGAGAACTATTTGCAACTCCAAAACCTATTTACATACACGCAGTCCTAGTAAAACTGAAACATTTGCGGCTATGTTCCGTGGATGGTTCTTCGTTAAGTGGCTTTAGTTATCAACTCCCACGTCTAGTGTGCTTCTCCGTTATATTCGTCTCCTCTGATCACCCTTGCGACCCAACAGTACTACTCGTATATGTATCTTCATTAGCCCCAACCTACTTGTAACTTCCCATTCTTACCTAATTCTTTTTGAGTTGGTTTTATCCAGATTACCTGGGGAGAATCGTTTTTTTTCCAGTTCTCCGGATAGAATTTCAAATATATGTGCTATCGTTGGATTTCTCTTGAGCCCGTCTTTCGGCATGATGGAATGATGATCTGATGCGCACCTGACACGTAAACAGAATATCTACATCATTTCCATATGCAGCCTCGTAAACTCGTGGTTTATTCGATACCGTAATGGCATTTACAGCTGATTATGTATGTGGCGGTGCTAAACTTGCTTGCGAATATCCTCGATGGCGATTTTGAACATGTGAAATTCCCTTACCATCGAGTTTGATGTGACAAAAACTGAGGAAGGCTGTTGACACGCGATGGCGTTATTTTGAACATTTGTGACCAGTTGTTCTTGTTCCTGTCTTCCACAAGTCAATTAACCTTTATTGCATCCCCACACAAAACACCGTCCGTATGCTTCCTTGCATACTGATCGTGCTTTTTAAGTGTATATAACCAATTGGGATTTTCCAAACCCCTAAACTGTTGACGCAGTTGCGCCCAATCGAAACACCCATTTGGCACTAAGCGTTGTGGTTCATAGCCACGTCTCTATGGTCATTTTTGGTTCGATATCGGAGTTTGTTTGCCCAGGATGGGCCTTGATAAGACTTGTGATTGTATTGTGTCTGGTTAGATTGATAACGGACCCAATTTTGGTGTGTTCACTACACCATATCTGCTCTGTCTGATATGGAGCACTATGCTCGTTGTTCTTGTGTTACGACACGTCTGTATATATGTGGCCGGCTCGTAAGTTATTCAGTTATCAAACGACGCATCACACTTGCTATCGTGTTTTGTATTCATTTTTATTCTCAAGAGAGACTGCTGCGGAGAAGGTGGATATCACACTCCTTTATAGTAAACACAACTGCAAAGCACTCAAGTTGTTTCGTAATGGTGTTGCCTAATTAGGCGTTCCAGCCAGACCGAAGCTACAATCAAACAAAAAAATCTTACGGGTGGATCACTTTAAATTTGAAGCACTGGTTTTGGAAACCTTTCAGTCCGAGTAATATACGCTTTCTATTATTACACGGCAATATTACGTCACCCAGCCCAGTTCTTATTCAGTGGATATGTGCTTAAAGGAATGCTCAAGGACCGTAAATTGGCGTAATACATTTGATGTATGGACATACCCTTCTACACATGGCGTGCATTGTTTAAGATCTGTTCTCTTTTTAACTTCATCACATGCCATGCTGGTGAGTCGATCGCTTCGGAACGATGCCAGGTGCTCAGCCCATGCAATACTTTCAGCTGAGTTCCGTTCACTTCTGAACATTTCTAATCCCGGCAAGGTTTGAAGATACTTCTTAATCGGCGACCGTTGTCCAAAAGTTACTTTCTTCCCTTGTTTTTCTTGCCTTATGTGACTCGAGAGAAAAAATTACATTAAGTCTGTCCTAATTCGTGGCTTGTGTTTGCTTGTATGTAAATTTATTACAACTAAGTTGAAAATAACAGACTACAAGCTTTGTCTCCATACCTGTCTCGGATTGCAAACTTCCACATTTCTATTCGATCTTTTGACCAGCTATACATTCTGAGCATAGAGTTAGTTTCCTTACTTTTCGTACCTCGTGCGCACATTCGGATCTATTGTCCTCAGACTGTTGGTTCTATCCACCCCTCTTTGTTTACCCTGCCATTCCCTATAGTTCGTGAATTTCACCCGTTGTCCTGTGGGATTTTAGCAGTCTTAATAATTAGCTCATTCATTTAATCCCACAATAGTTAGTGGAACTTTATTTCACCGCTAAATACTCCATGCCCATGTAAACTCGCCCTTATTTTATTTCGAACAGTTGACCTTACGCGACCTCATGTTGCTTTACGCACCGTCCGGATTGTCCTCGGTGAAGCCAACTCGCAATTGGTGGTCTGGCTTTAAATTCCACTACTACTCCTTGTCCACATGTGGTTTTAAATTGGCATGCTTTCCGTTTTGTTTTGCCACTGTTTATCGGAGAGTTCATCGTGTTGACCGATTGACTCCCTGTACGATCACCTGCGGTTCTTCAGTAAAGAGCAAACCACTACAGTGGTTTGCATGCCTTACGGAATTTACATAATTACGTGTCTAATGCACTCACAGTCATTCGACTCGTCGCATAAGCTGCAGTCTTGCTGCGGACGGATGCGCGTGTGTACGAACGAACGCGAAAGACCATACCAGCGAATGAACGGTCGAGCTGATGGAATTTATCGATTTCATCCAATTAAACCGAAGTTGGCCGATTCCTCTATCACGAGTTAGAATTGGAGAAATTACTACCACTTTTTTCTCACCCGTTCCTCTCTGTCCCTGTTTGTTCTTGCCAGTGTGTGTTGCGTTTATATTGAGGTTGTGTATGTATACAAATTGTACACAGCTGGGCTAACGGGAAGTCCAGTGTCCGACGGCTCGTCCACGGGCGTACGAAAGCGTGCGCGCGTGAGAATCTTTGTCAGAGGTGCGTTTCACATAGATGCACAGCTTTCGATAAAAGAAACTGTTTCTCTGTTTCCGTCCACACACATACACGCACTCCGCTTATTTCCTTCGCCATCCTCCTACGCCACGGTTCTCAAGCAGTCTCAGCTTTGCTTTCCTTCGCCTCCTGCCCGATCTGCGTACTGCCACCACCACGCGCTGCTTATGATGTGGCTTTATTTACTGCCGCCGTGCTGATAAATTGAAACATGCCTACCGTTTGTCATTCGCTCTTATCCGTACTATTATGTCTGTATGTCATCCCCGGAACTGTGTGGCCACAGTCAATCCGCTGGCAGATCTGTTGGACAGTGAAGTTTACTCATTCCTGGAGTCAGGTGAAATTCCGCTTCATCTGAATGCTGACAAGTTCTGCATACCATGAACTGCCTTTCCGTGTTGAGTTGCACCCTAAGCCCAATTGTATGACGCCCTAGTCATTAGGATTCTAGAGTCCAGAACATGCGATTTCCAAGGCCTCTTTTTAAATATCCGTCCCGTTGCGCGGCAACTTCATTTGCCTGCATCGGTGTACTAGCTAATAAAACTGGACTTGTAGTTCTCATCATCATGATTTATGGGTCTGGGATCGTTGCTTTCGTTAACCTTTTGAACGGTTTGTCGGCTTTAGTGTGTTTTTTATCCAGCGCAATTCAGAAGAGTCTTCAGGAGCAAATTTTCGTCCTCGGGCACTTGCTAACAGTCTGTCACAAAATTAGGAACAAATCGTACACTCAGTATCCTGTCGATCTCAACATTTGATTTCAGAAGAATGGGTGTTTGTAATTCAATGGGATCGACTATCGAATAACCGATCGTCTTTGATAAATGTGCACAGCTATTTGGTTGAATTATGAAGGATGGTCACTATCGAGCCTGTCGTCGGGCAAAGTGAATGCTGAATTTTTCTTCTCTCCGAAAAGCCCACAAAGCACGTACGTGCTAATACGTGCTCACAGTGGTTCGACTCGTTCTGTTGTTTCTCACATCCTTCGCGAGGCATTTAATTGCGAGCCAACTGCACAAGAAACTAAATGCTACCGATAAGCTGTATTTAGTCATCCCGATTTTCGGATGTTGTTCGACGGGAGAATTGTCTTTTCAAACCTTCAATACCCGAAGAGAACATCGGAGTAAATAGGTCATTTTTCTTTTCTTTAAAGGGACGTCGAACATCTATCATGGTCACGCGTGCTCTGTTTTTCAGTATTCCTCTTAAGGAGAGTTGTTTTATCTTTGGTTCAGCTAAAACTCTGACTGTGGACGTTATGCAATTTAATGCCGGTTACCTGCCCTATCGACGCGCGGGTCAATTGAAGCCCAATTGAAGTTGCACAGTCAAAGCTTCGACACATTTATAAATTTCGTAGTCAGGTCTTACTTTCCAACCTTCTTCCATGCTTCAATGATCAAGTACACTTCTTAAAAGAATTGGTGCTCCTGTCTACTCTCACGGGTTCTGGTAGTGGGTTTCTCCACGTGGTGGCCCCTAAGCAAGAGAGTGAATGGCGCCGCTGGTTCACCTACACAGTTTCTTGTTTCATACCAATGATGTGGAGGCTGAGGTTGAATGCTGCTTTTGTCCAGGTGCTAGAGTAGCTGGCTCAACCATGCTGGACAGGTTGTAGGCAGAAACCCACATAAAGATAAGCAGTCGTCATACTGTGAAAAGTATTAGGCATCGGATCAGAAATAGAGTCTTGCATTCTGTGCTAAGAGCATAGATTCAAAGAGATGTTTTCTCCAAGTGATCGATATTCCCGTAGCCTTGGAAGCAGCAACGTAGCACATTTGCAGGAAGGACGGGTTTGGAAATGCCTTAAAATCTGTCCACTAATTAAACCATGAATACGAATACGCGAATTGCGTCGCGAACCAGTTGTGATTCTGGATGTCAGTTTAAGACCAGTACTCCACAGCTAGGAAACGTAATCTCTCGCTAAAGATGCACCAAAGCTGGCAGTTCTAAACATTTTCCAATTGGTTGAAAAGCTGGCAGTCTTTCATTATGGTTTCCTCTGCTAGCTAGTCTCTGGTAGGTTTGCTTAGTGAACAAACACAGTTATTGTCAGCGGTCTTTGTTCGTGCCTAATATTTTTTGTACGCATCCTGCCTTCACACACTTGAACGTCTGATCAGGGAAAAACGGGGGAATATTCAACCAAATAATAGTACGACCTACGGAAACCATGGTCGCAAGTTTGGCAGATGATTCGTTTAGCGCCGGAGGTCAGTCAACATCTATCTGCTCTATGGTGGGCCATCTTAGTGATAAGCCAGTGTTGCCGAGCCTTTCAGCCTACCATAGCAAATCCTGTTTCGAACTTCTTTCTTGAGAGCATACTATTCATAAAGATGCTGAAGACTCTGAATAGTCAAGAAAATACGATGCAGTACTTTGAATATCGTGCCAATGAAATACGAGGAGGTGCAGAATATCCGATGAAAAATCCTAAATTTTAGTCTCTGGTTAACACCGAAGTGTTCCTCCTATTCCTCTTCTCTCATTCGTTCCCCTTTTCGGTAGGGTTTATATTCTGTGCTCTGTTTATTCAGCTTGTACTAATCCAACAACAGTCCAAGATATCGAGCTTATAAGCCGAATTCAAAGGTGAACTGTCGATGAAATTGTCGTGGTGGTGAAGGAAGTGGTGATGCTCATGTTGATTATGGCTTTGTATTTGTCTGGTTGCCGGAAGGGTAATAAACTGCACGTGCGTTTTTTCTGAGAACCTCACATCGCAATATATATATATATATGTATATATATATATAATATATATAAACAGACTTTTAATGGTATCTGTACCAAAACAGTAGACTCAAAAAGGTAAAGAAAACAAAGGCCAAAGGACAGTTCAATGTATTTTTCGTGTTCCGGCTTCGTGCGAATTTTTGTTGGCTATCGGTGGTTGTGGTTACGGTGTGGGTGTCAATAACGTCACACCATTAGGTCCCATTTTGAACCGTGTCTTTATGCGTATCCACCCTCCGACTGCCAATAGCTTTCGGGCTCCAACCAGGACATCGCAATCGACCGACTGTTGCTAGTTCTATCATAAATTTGATATTCTTTTCACCCTGTACTCTTCCACTCCGATCATGTCTAAACAAGGCGCATAAAATGCGCAGAAAGTGCCCAGCTGTCCGATTTAATGAAATCACTTTTTTCGAAGTGGGACTTACCAAGCTCAACACTTTTATGGACGCGTTGTTTCTAACCTGTTTCCATCACGGGTCCAGCGCTCCACAAATGATATTTTTCAAACAAGCCTAATCGATCCACATCATCTACATGAAAGGAACTGTTTTCGCTTGCGCAGAGCAGAGTAGAGTGATGGCATTGTGGTGCCCACCTTTCAGCAATGGTCGAATTTCCTGTTTTTGCGATGACTTTTTATGGCCCGCAGAAGCAGCACTGACTCTCGAAGTTCTTGAGGGAAACTGTTCCTTTGTGTACCTACCAGTTAGTATGCTGTTTGTCAAGTAGACGAAACTGTCAACTAGCTTTAACCTATTCTTGTCCAAGGTTTGGCTTAGTACATGCTCCTAGCGATTCTGGAGCAGTGTGTTGCGCTCTGCGGGAAGTTTACATTCTTGTTAATTGCTTCTTACCTGTTTCGTGACTGCTTCGGTCTCGCACCAACCATCCTTGCTTTTATCCCCTGCCTTTTCTTCTTCACAGAGAGTCATTATCATCACAGCTCATTATACCAACACCAAGAGAACAACCGGTGTCCAACGGATTGTCGATATAATCAGATGGATTTACGCGAGCTTTCAATACCAAAGTTCAATCGGTCTGCTTCTCGTGATGCGTCCGAGTCAAAACCATGTGAGAGCCTACAGGACCGATGTCATTTCGGTCATCGTTCCTTCCAGAATTCGGATGTACGAGATGATTTTACTTCTTCAGAATCATTCCAGTCACCAAGAAGCGACGTTCCTGCTATTTCGAACACTTCTGTTGCGATGAGTTCGGCGTCCAGTAAATATCACTTCCGTATGCGTAATTCGCTATATTGTTGGTGTCTGTTACCTGTCCTTCTGTGTATACTCTGCCCCTCTTTGCCAAGAACTCAGCCTATGATAATCTTTCTCGAACACTGTTCAAAGCCGACGGCTCTTTCAATACGCACCTCCAATGTGAGAGTCCCTTCCGATTATCTATGCCAAGTTTCGCACTCAACTCGTTCTAGTTCAGTCACATGACTGTTTTATGCAACCTCTTCGTGGTTTCCCGCAGCAAAGACCCAGTAATGTAGCACAGCTAGAACCCAGTCTTCCATCGGCGGACGCTTCGTGAAGCTCTCACCACCCTTCCGAAACAGCTCACTTGCGGATGGAAATGTACATTGAAAAGTTTCCTTCCCTCTTTCTCACTCATCTCTATAGAATTCAACTAGCGCGTGATAGCGAGGATTATTCCGTTCATTTCAGCGGCAAGTCAGTTTGTTTTAGCCGTATGTCTTAACTACGGATTCGTAGTGCACCAATCGTTGCTTGTCGGTGATCTAATCACTTTCTTTTCGTCGTTTTCATTTCCATCTATTTCCAGTTCAATCGATTCTTCTATTAAGGATTCGATTGTCATCATTTCTCTTCTGCTGGTTCTCTGGTTCTGCACGCTCCGTTATCTAACCTCGGCATCTATCATAGACTTTTTTGTGCTGCTGTAAATTTGACAGCATATCCTCGTTACGCACGTGTGTGTGCTCAGCGGCCCCGTCCTCACTGCTCGCTGCCTTATCATAGCCAAGTTTTGTAGTTGTGTGACGAGGATTCAAACTGTTGATTAGTATCCCCCCACCCACATGTAAAAATGCGTACTTTTGTCTTTCTACATCCAACCTTCCCCTCGTAAATAACGCTGCACCTCTGTACAAGTCTCACATCCTTTTTCACCTATTGCCAAGCTGTTTGCTTGGATTCCTGAATACCTTACATAGCTGGATAGTAGTGAATGCTCCGTGCACCATACTTGCTTAAACCAGTCCGGTCAGACGTCTCCACTAGTTTTGACAGTAGATTTTCCCATATGGCACAATTTTCATGGGACGGTTACGTTTACTATGCCTATGAATCGACCCATGAAAAGCACTTTGCCTTCCGCTAGTCGGAGTCTCTGTCGGTCGACCTCGTGCACAATACGTTGCGTAAGCCGACCACCAACTCCTTCCGCACCCTAATTCTCATGCAGTTGATTTCGTTTTATATTCGTCTAGTTATTTTGCACGGTATATTCGAGTCTGGGTTTATCTTATCTATACATAATAGGCCTGTTGCGCTGCTGCACCTGCACGCGTTCCCATCTACCCCATCGTTCACCCTCAGCTGCTGCGTTCGTCCCACCCCAGTCCTCTTATCGCTTCTATTTTAGCGCCCTAGATTCTGCTGCCACCGTATTTCCACTATTCTGCTTGTGTATAAATAAAATAAACTGTTCAACGATCTCCTCCCTTCTTCTGATATTCCTAAACGGTTGTGATGGTTCAAAGTCTAAATCACCATTGAGTTGGGTCACTCTTGATAGCTTTGTGTCCCTGTTATGTGAAGAAGCGCTCTTTACGGGCACTCCATCAGCAAGCTCTCAAAATTTATTTACCATATTTCACAAAGATTACTTGTCTGCATACTCAGTTGTCGCGAACCGGAGGCCCATATCAGATTTGAATGAATCACTCAGTGATGCGGCTGGTGTTCTCCATCTGAAATGCAACTCGTAGGCTATCTTGGGAATCATCATCCAGATATCCGCTTATTCCTCCATAAACACTCCTATGCACAAGAATAACGTATATTTGCATGTCGCCAGTTCCGCCCCGCGCAGCGCTGTTCAGACAGAAGTAACTGTCATTTTGATCCGCTTCAGGTTTGACGATCATTACTGTTATCACTGGGTCTCACGTTTCCTGAGAAAGTTGCTTTATGGTAGCAATGAAGGCGCCGTAGTTTTCCGCATAGGTTGACTGGACTGCGTTAGGGACAACTCAGTGAAACGCGGACTAAAATCTGCCGTAGGCTAGAATAAGTAGACCACGTTGTCAGTCCCCGCCAGGTCTTCGAACAGTGTCACTCTTTTCGACGCTCAACGTTGTTAGAACCTTTTGTTTGGATGATTTGTTACTCATTCCATAGTTTTACATCAGTAGTAGGTGTTCTTGGTCAGTTTACTGCTAACAGCTGCGAATGGAGAACTATTTTGACGGAATTGCTGTGGCGGAGATACTTGACCTTATCGTCGTGTTACAGTTTGTGGTCATGAAACTAACTTCTAACACAAACAGACCGAATCACCATTAGCTATAGATGGTGCGGGTCAATTACTGATTGTCACTGGCTCTGAACAATCTATGTAGCTTTGGATCACGCGCTTGACAGTTGCTGCTTCTTGTTAGGTTTTCAGGGGTTCGCAGGATACGAATATCTTGCCCGGCCATTAAGAAGCTTCCGGAAACTGATATGAAACGAAGACCCCTTCCGACAACAGGTCTCTTGATGTCGGCTCTTACTGGAATCCAAGACGCTGGGCCTTCCTCTTGTGGAATGGCACAGCCAACTAGATCTAAGCACAAGATTTCGGGCAACGCCCAAAATTTACCCCAAGCTGGGACGTATTCCTACCGGGAGTACAATACCACGGCAAAATGTCAGACATAAAGGAAAAGGGGCATTTGAGGGGATTGAGAGGCTTGTCGGGTCCATAGAACCAAGGAGTTTGAAGAAGCGTAAAACTGAAAATATACGGTTAAAAGCGCTTAGGTTTTTGAGCTGAAAATGTTTGACAACAATTCAACTGGGCGCTTAATCGGATCCTGAACCCGCAGCTATTCCATGGACAGTGAAAATGAAACAACGGCGAAATTTCTCTTCGACAAGCATCCCGAGCTTCTGATCCTGGAGGAGGTGAAATCCTTATTTGGTGCTTGTTCGCAGCCACCTGAATAAGCGGTAACGTCCAGTTTCAAAAAAGGGTCCTCGGGATGCGTGCAGGATTCTCAGAGCAGCCAGCTTGACTCTGCGCCACTGATTTCAAGTCGTCATGCGAATGCCCGTGGAGATAGTGGACAAGAACAACCGGCCAGCAAGGTGTTTTTGCACTGCATCTCCAAGCTCCGTCAAGTGTTAGGGCAGTGGCTTGCATACAGCTGCCATACACTTTCGTATCCTTTGACTTCAAGGGTACTTCAGATTCTATCGATCCGTTCGTTCTTTTAAGCACGCTTTTAAACATGCTCGCTGTAGTAATATACGTGTGGACGCGTACGAGTGTATGGGGGGTTCTGCAAAAGCTTTCCCTGAGGTAGTGGTACCTGACAAGGATGTCCATTCTCCATTTTTTGTTGAATTTTGTGGTTGATAGGTAGTGAGGCGAACACTTGGAGATCTTTAAAACCTGGGCGTACAGGTCTACCTCAGTGATAACCTTGTCGACCATGAATATGCAGGTGACGTTGTCTTAAATTCTTCAAAAAGAGCAGGAAACATGAGCATTAGTAGAAAAGTAGACCAAGGACATCCAGTCCCTCGGTAGGTGCTTCGCGCCAACAAAGCGCAAAGTCATGTTTGGGGACGTACCGTCTTCGAGCGTACATTTTAGGATTCAAGGGTGACACTGGAGGTTGTGGAACACTATTTATCTTTCGAGTTGCCTTATCTCTGGTGATGGTGTGACATCCGACGCGAACACACCAATCTCGGAACCGGAATCAAGTTTGCGAGTTTGGACCACCTATGGCATTAAAATGAGGCATTTCTGGCCATCAAAGGACTCGTATGTTAGGCTACAGTGACGGCTGTACTGTTGTACGTTTGTGAGACTTGGCCACTACGGGTGAAACATCTAAGGTTTCCTCAGATCTTTTAAAACTGATATCCCAGAACTAGAGTTGAAATCAGCGCATTTGCAATTTTTGTCTTAATGGGATAGCTAAAAAACAGGTCGCTGGTGAATCGTCCAAGGAATGCAACCAGCAATGTCAGCTATTTGTTACGGATGCCATATTACACCTGTTGAGGACAGCTTCGTTTTCCTTGCCTAATTCGGAATGTCGGAAGCTTAGAGGTGGACAGAATATGACATCGCAGAAGGGAACGAAGGATGTCACGAAAAGTTTGGGTGCCTTTGGCGTTTTTCATTTTCCAGGGGCCCTAACGATCTTGCTTGGTTAGAGACACTGAGGGATGCAGTGGCCAACCGATGTCAGTGGCGTTCATGGTGTTAGCTCCTATCCAGGCTGTTCGACCGAGTTCCGGAGATGTGGGCATATCGGGTGTTTGTGCTAGGCCAGCTCTAGATTCCTTCCCGGTCTCAGTATTTTTTCAATTATATGGCTTGAAATAAACTGACGAAGATGTACGGCAGTGAAGCAACAGTGTTCTTTGGTGTTGCTATGAATCATGATGTTGTGGTAAACGTGAATGTAGTGAAGGGTCTATGCACTAAAGTAAGCGAAGATCGAAAGTACAGCGAATATATATTTATATGTTGAAGTGAGAGGCCTCCGTCTTGTAATATACATTCGTGTCTGCGAATGTCGGAATACGTTCCCTCAATTTCCCGGTTCTCAGGAACATCAGTACGACGAGACGGTTTACTAATTGGCGTCTAGTTACCCATTTTTTATTTTGTCTTATGAAAGTGGTACTTTTCTTGGAACGCAACTCCCTTCGTTTAACTTGCCGATCTGAAATGACTATCTCTACTTATCTAAACATGATTCTGTCAACGTCATCACAAGATGTGGCTTGTCTCTCACTCCACAATTCTGCCTATTTCGCTTTTTTGTGAAGTCTGAATAGATAAGCAGTGTTGAACCAACTTAAACTAATTGTTTTGGGATTAGATTAGCACATAGAAACCTAAAAACTGATTTCGCTTATCATTGAATCGTTGAAAGAGAAGCTAATTGATTCCCTACTTAGGAAATTTCACTTCAAAATCAATAGGTTGCGTTTTGGTGAAAATTGCTGACTGCGGAAAACATGGGCCCTTGATAATCCAGTGAATTACGAAACCCTAATGCCTGACCAGTCCCTATCGATAATGGCGATGGGAATATAAATTATTCACTTTCTCGAGTGATGTGAATAAGCAGGAGTTCACAGAAGAAAATATTGGGGAAGGGAAGAAAGCCTTCGCTGTGGAGATTTCACTTTTCAAGAGATGCGAAGCGGATTTACGAACCGGCGTAACAGCACGCGTGTGGACCTGTAGAACTACTTCAACTGAGACGTTCCGCTATTGCGAATGTTATATACCAGTCAGAACCGATTGCCTGGTTATTTTTGCAGTCTGAAGTACTTCCTGGTTAAAACGTTACCGATCGAGTCCAATGTCCGCGTATTGCTGGTTGCGGATGCTTGCGTCTTCTCTTCGTATGCTGAAGCGGAATCACAGCGATCGACTGATGCTTTGGTTCAGCGGCTCTGTCTTGTATAAATATTCCTAAAACACCTGTCTTTTGTTGGGGTGCCTCAAATATATAGGTTAACGGTTGTTAGAAAGCATGGTGTACCTATTTCCTCCGCCTTGGCAGTGCATCACCCGCAGGCCTAATTCTTAACGGTAAAGTTGACGCGCAAATCACGGGATTAGCATGACTCCTGACCGCCTTAAGAAGCGCATCTGGTGCTGTCATCACTTTGTTGGAGACATCGGGATCGCAGTATCTAGCTGTTGCGTTGTTATCACCGCTGTACAACAGTAAACCCCGGAACCTGTACAGACGATTTTTTCGAGAAATCGACCAGTTGCATTTGCGTGACCTGCGCATAATCCTAAGGGTAAACAGACAGACCTCGTCCCTAACACCAGAGCTTCTCAAATGATGAACACTGAAGTCCCATGTGAAATCAGTTCCGCCGATTGGGACACTTGAATCCAACAACCAATTTTCTATAGTCGGCCGTAAAACGAAGCTGAAAACATGAAACCTCCATAATTATGCTACTGGTACAGCCTCTAAGTTAGGAAAACAACAGTCCCAATCATATATCATGGTGGGACCTAGCAGCTGACAGCCAGTCCGAAACAACGGCTGCCTCAGATAAGATGCATCTCAAATATGCAAAACAAAACAATTCCTTTGAAAAGGGTTCAACTTCCCTAGCTCAATCTACATTGCGCGGATCTACACAACATAGAGTCTTCGTGATAGGAACGGACATGTGGTTCACGGAAGTACACGATAGTCTGCCTGCTGGACGTACATAACTGGAACCCTGATGAGTGTGTTCCACTTTCTAATCAGGATGGCAATATATCCATTATCCGTTATCACCGTGATGGTGAGCCTAATATGCCGTGTTTTGAGGTACATTACGGTATTGTAACTTACAAGGGACGGTATTAAGCTGAGACAAAAGAAATGATAGATGATGCCTCAATAAAGAACAAAATTATTGTTGGATGTGATTTCTACCCAATTGTGTTCGGGCCGACTGATATCTTGCAACAACCTATATGTTTTATGATTGGCTTCATGAATTGTCAATTTCCACCTTGGTTTTTGCCTGATTAGAACTTCTTTTATTTTCTGCACAAATAAATGAATAGCGTTTTTTGTCGGCCAGCTGATTAACTGGCGTTATTCAGTTATCAACCCATAGGCTGATTTTTAGTGACACATTTACCATTGTCTGATTAAATTTAATGATTGAGTGATTGATGCCCGCCTGAGGAGCCTCCAAAAAGGCGAAACCGGTAGTTGGCTATCTGTAATATGTGTGGACCTTATGAGCAGTATGTAGTAGTTGAACTGTTGCAACAGATATAAAGAAATATTCCAAGGACTGCCTAAATCAAATCAAAATACTGGCCAGACCCCAATCAGCACAAACTTTTTTGGGAGACAAGCTAATGCCTTTCCAACTCTGGTGGTCCTCGTCGTTTTTACAAGTTTTATTACGTCGCGCCTGTGAACTGAAAGTAGAAATATTTCATGGAGTTCTTAACGAACGTGCCTCGAGTTGCGTCACTATCGTACGCTTCATGCAATATTCATCGAGTCTTTAGTATCCACGAAAAGATCAGCCGAGGGATGGAATATAAAAAACACGAAGACTTAGAGAAAATTGTTTGGATTCAAGAGTCAGAGGGGCTTTCTAAAATTACACTAAGGTTTGGTTGTTAGCTGCACTGGTCAAGTGGTTTCCCGCTTTTATTAATCAGTGATATATCGTGAGTAGATCAGAGGGCGCTGACGTCAATTCGCCTGGTTTACAACTCAAATGATAGGCTGAGGCTACGTTTTGCAGGATGTGGCCAGAGGAAGAAATGCCTTCGCCAAGGTCTTGAGCTTTTGATGTTTCGTACCGAAAGATAATAACAAACGACTGATTACGGCTCTACTTTCGGGATTATTTTTTTATATTAACTATGGCGAGCCATCTCGTCATTCTGAAGCCACAAAAGCATATTGCTCGAATTTTAGTTCACTGAAATTCATTTATCGAACTCGATAATTCGGCATCTAGTACATCAAAAGCCAAATAAAATGATAATTTATCCCATCGGCTATCATTTCACCGAACCACGTGCTAGCATTCTACCGATATACTCCACGCTTGTCCACCCGACATTTCAAGCCAGTTAGTTAACGTGACCGAGTAACGGTAACTTTCATCCGGATGCTCGACGGTCCAATTGTTTCGATTAATTCATAACTTATCGTGCGCCTTATTATTAGCCTTGCTTAACTGTAACTCTCATCTGATGTAGTAACTAACGCGGGCGGATCAGACGGAAATTTTAATTGACGCTTACAATACATCAAGCACATAAGTCCTTCCACTTCGCGAATTTCGCGGAAGCCTCGTCCGATCTATTCAGAGTTCACATTGTTCTGCGGTTTTGAGTCGCTAACTGCCGATGAGTGCCAATTGAAGGACCTAACTATACCTGTCTTTTTTCAAATACCACACGATAATCTGTCACGTGCGCCCGGAGGCAAAGCAATCGCTTGAGATTAATGAAGATGAATGCGCGGAATATGGGGCTCAACTGACTCAAATTGTACAATATTATATGTAGTATGTAATATACAAGGTATGCAATGTATGTTGTACGTTGGTATTATCTCCTCGTATATGGTTTACTGTTTTCAACTGACCGAAAGTGAGGTTGAATTTGGTGACCAGCTTACATTGCGAGCAGCTGCTGCTTGGGCACCCACGTCCAGGATAATCGGTATACGCAGGTCTATTGTTTCAGAGTTTGCAAAACAGTTACCCTCAAGTTGGTAGCTTCTTAGTGAGTATGGCACCCAACTTTTAATATTTCTTGACATACATTTCATTCTCAACCCCGATTTTCTGGCGGTGCATTCAGTTGCGATTCGGTTAGTGAAATGTTGAGCGATGTAACTGTGTGTTCAGTTGCCGTAACAACTCGGATGGTTACATCTCACTGATTGTTGTCCTGATTGTGAGACTGTTGGACTGCATGAGCGTACCATCCATGTTAGATCTAATCAGCAAGTCTACTCATGTTACCGGTCATTGTACCGAATTTACCCTGATTTTGCCATGATGGAATTGAACGCCCGAAACACTTAGGGGACGGTGCTTGCCAGTCATGTCAAACCCTTCATGTGAGTGTTTACTGTAATGCGCAACAGCTGCTTTTGACAATGCATTCGAATAAAACCGCCAGCGCAGAAGGCTCCAGAAGCTAATGGCTAGATGAAGTATACGAGTGAGGAATTTTACACGATTCAGACACCTCTTAAGGGCCGCATGGAAGGATGTCCCACTTTAATGACTGTGTTGGCCATGCTAGAAGAGGAGCAAATGTGGCTAACCAATGCGTTACCATAGGTTCAATGGAATTTTATATAACAAAAAGTTATCTTTAAAAAAACAACCAATTTTAACGATCTCCATGCAGAGTTAATATTCTGGTATGGCTCGTTTTTTCTGACCAGGCAACAATGCATCATTACACATATTCGATGTAATTTTTTCACAAACCTCCACTGGGTCAGTTAGTTTCTCGTCATCCCATCGATTGATGCAGCTTTTGAGTTAAACATCAGTGTAGTTGAGAAAGTATGTTAGATGTCTGAAGCCAAATTTTTGCTGCTGCCAACCGAACTTGGTTGTACGAAGTCGTTTGATTGTCTGGCTTTGCCTCAACAGTTACCGTTGTAGAAAATGCAGTTATAAGAAAATATATAGATGCTACATCGAAAGTGACCCGAATGGTTCGCTACAGTCGAAAATCGGAACGCACGATAGGTATTTTAGTGAGCCGAATCACTTTCTAAATGATCGACAGAGCGTGATTGACAGAGCGTCCGTTGGTCATTCTGGTTTAGCCTGGAAAATGTGTTTCGTTTGGAAATTTACACACATTTGGTGATTTTGTACGGACTGCTGGTATTCAGGCAAACGGTTTGGACATGAAATCATACTAGTCTTGTGCACGCTTAACAAACCTGGCTATCACACATAGATGGGTTGTGTTAACACTCGATACCCCGTGTTGATTGGTTGAATCAGTTGGAGTGCCATATCTCGTGTTCAGCATTATGGATAGGAGAAAATTCGTCAAAGCGCTTTAAAGCATTCCGCGCCAGCTGCTATCTCATCTGTTGCTCCTTTCGAAGTTCACAGTTTTGTATATGGATGAAGCCCTTCTGTCCACAATGGTGTGCGTCGTCGTGATTACGAGTGTTCCCTTGATTCAGTTTTACGAGTACTTCTGTGTTGGATCCCCTAGTTCCCGCACTACTCAAATTTTTTGTCACCTGCTTTGCCCGGTATGTTTTACACTTGCTAAAGTTACCGGTATTATTTCCTTTTTTCACAACTCCAAAAGATGAGCTCTCCAATTCGATCAATGCGGATAACAGCATATTCATACAGCAATGGACTGGTTGCTTCATTTTTACCTCACAATACACTTTTCTTCGAGTCTACTGGGTCAGCTCTCGATGCAGTTTTGTTTAACCGTTTCCTGAAAACCACGGCGAGACCTAACAACTACCCTGTAAATTGTTGAGATCCGCCGGTGGGGAACTGTAGATCCACATAAACACAGCTCCAAGCCTATCGTGCGATTCCTTTTGCAACGATAAGTGGTTGTAAGGGACATACTAATGTGACAATCCGGTGGAACTGAGCTGACTTGTTGACGGCACATTTGCCTTAGCAAACGCTGATGGAATCTTGTTTTACGAAGCTAGTCTTGTGTCACTCAGAATTTCAAACTCGCTCTGCTCGTTAAGCAAGTGACTGGTGGCCAGCGCTCATTAACTGACAATGGGCAACAAGTGAACAAAGGGTTTGTGTATTGTTGACTGCGACACTTGGTAACACTTTTGTGTTAGGGTTGACGAACTAATCTATGAGGTGTAACAACATTCGGGAGTACATTCCCCAAATGACCATGCCGGGGTCGGTCTTCCAGAAAGATGAAGTGGACCGGTAGTACACTGCATGAAAAACAATTGTTTTTGAATACGTGGGAAAAGAAAACAAGCACCTAAACCTATTCTTAGTAGAACGATTGTGAAACAATTTAAAGCTGGTTGATAATTTGCTAGGAGTGATTTTTCACTGGTCTGTTCCAAGTCTCAGGCAAGTTTCTTTGGCCATGATTTATTTACTCGAACCCCGATTGCAGAATAATAATAAAGCGGAAATGATAATCTCTCACCAAAAGCGGACCTGCTGGTCAAATAATTGCAGTTAACCGTTCTTTCGCATGGTCTCCGGCCAGCATCTAAGTGAATCAGTGCACCACTAAAATTCAATGAGATTTTGTCGTTTCTGTTGTGTGACGGCAGCAAGAATGGAAAAGACAGCGCGTTGGCGCGTCTTGAACCTCCGGAAATTCCTGCCAAAAATAATAAAGAAGAGAAAAAGATGAAAGAAAACCAGAAAAGATAAAACGATGATGATCTGACTCAAACCCAAGCGCCTACGCATCCGTTCTGATAAAACACAACTAGTGGTTGTGATAGTAATGCTAACGATTAACTAGTTTTTAGGTTACATGTATGTCTGGCTGCTAGACTATCATGGCTTATTTGTCCAGCGCCATTGTTTTGGCTACACCAACCGGTCATTATTCAACGGTTTTCATGTTACTCAACCGACTCCTTTGCTGTGTACAGGTGGAAGGCCATTCCACTCGATGGAAGAAAGAAAGAAAGAAATAAGACAAAACTATCCCGTAGTTTGCTTTCTAGTCTTTTTTACCTAGCATACGTGAGCAGCATCGAAAATACCTTGAAAATAATGATAATCGCCAAAATAATCCAGTCTGAGGGAGCTTTTTGGAATTCCTTGGAGTTATGAAACAAGAGATGGCCCAATAGCTGGGCTCTTATTATATCGAAAGGCAGCTTCTCCTGAAACATAATATTCATAGGCTGTGTGTTCACCCTGATTTATTACATTACTTAAAAGTGTAATCCAAGCGCTAAATACACAGTATAACGGGAGAACTACAGGAGATGAATAAAACATACTGTTGTATATAAAATCTTGAACGGCCCTCTGGAATGAATTCAATCTCGTTCCTCCCAGAATTTTCACGCAAGTTTTCATTTGTTTCACCATTCTAATCAACGCCATTTGTTAACCTCACACCACCATCCCTATTTGTTTCAAACAAGACTGGCACAGAAGAAACATTGTGAGCAAAAACAAGTTTGTGTCCCTAGTGGCATTCCCTAACCTCATGCGGGCAAGGTGATCCGATTTCGGTCCAACCAACATTTAAAAATATCGATGACTTTGATCTCCGAAGAATTCCCGCAAACCGTATCACGGTTTTCTTCGGAAAGTTCCCAATTACGGCACACGTGTATTCGGAGAGAAATATTGATTTTTCAGCGATTCTAATTTACCTGTAGGAAAAAATCGAAGTACTTGTAATCGTTCCGTCGACCAATGCTTCCCATTGTTTGTGAAACTTGCGGTGAAAAAAGAGTAAAATACAGTCGTGCTTGGAGTACTAAAGCTTTATANGAAACACTTAGGGGACGGTGCTTGCCAGTCATGTCAAACCCTTCATGTGAGTGTTTACTGTAATGCGCAACAGCTGCTTTTGACAATGCATGCTCCAGAAGCTAATGGCTAGATGAAGTATACGAGTGAGGAATTTTACACGATTCAGACACCTCTTAAGGGCCGCATGGAAGGATGTCCCACTTTAATGACTGTGTTGGCCATGCTAGAAGAGGAGCAAATGTGGCTAACCAATGCGTTACCATAGGTTCAATGGAATTTTATATAACAAAAAGTTATCTTTAAAAAAACAACCAATTTTAACGATCTCCATGCAGAGTTAATATTCTGGTATGGCTCGTTTTTTCTGACCAGGCAACAATGCATCATTACACATATTCGATGTAATTTTTTCACAAACCTCCACTGGGTCAGTTAGTTTCTCGTCATCCCATCGATTGATGCAGCTTTTGAGTTAAACATCAGTGTAGTTGAGAAAGTATGTTAGATGTCTGAAGCCAAATTTTTGCTGCTGCCAACCGAACTTGGTTGTACGAAGTCGTTTGATTGTCTGGCTTTGCCTCAACAGTTACCGTTGTAGAAAATGCAGTTATAAGAAAATATATAGATGCTACATCGAAAGTGACCCGAATGGTTCGCTACAGTCGAAAATCGGAACGCACGATAGGTATTTTAGTGAGCCGAATCACTTTCTAAATGATCGACAGAGCGTGATTGACAGAGCGTCCGTTGGTCATTCTGGTTTAGCCTGGAAAATGTGTTTCGTTTGGAAATTTACACACATTTGGTGATTTTGTACGGACTGCTGGTATTCAGGCAAACGGTTTGGACATGAAATCATACTAGTCTTGTGCACGCTTAACAAACCTGGCTATCACACATAGATGGGTTGTGTTAACACTCGATACCCCGTGTTGATTGGTTGAATCAGTTGGAGTGCCATATCTCGTGTTCAGCATTATGGATAGGAGAAAATTCGTCAAAGCGCTTTAAAGCATTCCGCGCCAGCTGCTATCTCATCTGTTGCTCCTTTCGAAGTTCACAGTTTTGTATATGGATGAAGCCCTTCTGTCCACAATGGTGTGCGTCGTCGTGATTACGAGTGTTCCCTTGATTCAGTTTTACGAGTACTTCTGTGTTGGATCCCCTAGTTCCCGCACTAAAATTTTTTGTCACCTGCTTTGCCCGGTATGTTTTACACTTGCTAAAGTTACCGGTATTATTTCCTTTTTTCACAACTCCAAAAGATGAGCTCTCCAATTCGATCAATGCGGATAACAGCATATTCATACAGCAATGGACTGGTTGCTTCATTTTTACCTCACAATACACTTTTCTTCGAGTCTACTGGGTCAGCTCTCGATGCAGTTTTGTTTAACCGTTTCCTGAAAACCACGGCGAGACCTAACAACTACCCTGTAAATTGTTGAGATCCGCCGGTGGGGAACTGTAGATCCACATAAACACAGCTCCAAGCCTATCGTGCGATTCCTTTTGCAACGATAAGTGGTTGTAAGGGACATACTAATGTGACAATCCGGTGGAACTGAGCTGACTTGTTGACGGCACATTTGCCTTAGCAAACGCTGATGGAATCTTGTTTTACGAAGCTAGTCTTGTGTCACTCAGAATTTCAAACTCGCTCTGCTCGTTAAGCAAGTGACTGGTGGCCAGCGCTCATTAACTGACAATGGGCAACAAGTGAACAAAGGGTTTGTGTATTGTTGACTGCGACACTTGGTAACACTTTTGTGTTAGGGTTGACGAACTAATCTATGAGGTGTAACAACATTCGGGAGTACATTCCCCAAATGACCATGCCGGGGTCGGTCTTCCAGAAAGATGAAGTGGACCGGTAGTACACTGCATGAAAAACAATTGTTTTTGAATACGTGGGAAAAGAAAACAAGCACCTAAACCTATTCTTAGTAGAACGATTGTGAAACAATTTAAAGCTGGTTGATAATTTGCTAGGAGTGATTTTTCACTGGTCTGTTCCAAGTCTCAGGCAAGTTTCTTTGGCCATGATTTATTTACTCGAACCCCGATTGCAGAATAATAATAAAGCGGAAATGATAATCTCTCACCAAAAGCGGACCTGCTGGTCAAATAATTGCAGTTAACCGTTCTTTCGCATGGTCTCCGGCCAGCATCTAAGTGAATCAGTGCACCACTAAAATTCAATGAGATTTTGTCGTTTCTGTTGTGTGACGGCAGCAAGAATGGAAAAGACAGCGCGTTGGCGCGTCTTGAACCTCCGGAAATTCCTGCCAAAAATAATAAAGAAGAGAAAAAGATGAAAGAAAACCAGAAAAGATAAAACGATGATGATCTGACTCAAACCCAAGCGCCTACGCATCCGTTCTGATAAAACACAACTAGTGGTTGTGATAGTAATGCTAACGATTAACTAGTTTTTAGGTTACATGTATGTCTGGCTGCTAGACTATCATGGCTTATTTGTCCAGCGCCATTGTTTTGGCTACACCAACCGGTCATTATTCAACGGTTTTCATGTTACTCAACCGACTCCTTTGCTGTGTACAGGTGGAAGGCCATTCCACTCGATGGAAGAAAGAAAGAAAGAAATAAGACAAAACTATCCCGTAGTTTGCTTTCTAGTCTTTTTTACCTAGCATACGTGAGCAGCATCGAAAATACCTTGAAAATAATGATAATCGCCAAAATAATCCAGTCTGAGGGAGCTTTTTGGAATTCCTTGGAGTTATGAAACAAGAGATGGCCCAATAGCTGGGCTCTTATTATATCGAAAGGCAGCTTCTCCTGAAACATAATATTCATAGGCTGTGTGTTCACCCTGATTTATTACATTACTTAAAAGTGTAATCCAAGCGCTAAATACACAGTATAACGGGAGAACTACAGGAGATGAATAAAACATACTGTTGTATATAAAATCTTGAACGGCCCTCTGGAATGAATTCAATCTCGTTCCTCCCAGAATTTTCACGCAAGTTTTCATTTGTTTCACCATTCTAATCAACGCCATTTGTTAACCTCACACCACCATCCCTATTTGTTTCAAACAAGACTGGCACAGAAGAAACATTGTGAGCAAAAACAAGTTTGTGTCCCTAGTGGCATTCCCTAACCTCATGCGGGCAAGGTGATCCGATTTCGGTCCAACCAACATTTAAAAATATCGATGACTTTGATCTCCGAAGAATTCCCGCAAACCGTATCACGGTTTTCTTCGGAAAGTTCCCAATTACGGCACACGTGTATTCGGAGAGAAATATTGATTTTTCAGCGATTCTAATTTACCTGTAGGGAAAAATCGAAGTACTTGTAATCGTTCCGTCGACCAATGCTTCCCATTGTTTGTGAAACTTGCGGTGAAAAAAGAGTAAAATACAGTCGTGC
>NW_008752128.1:253249-254361 GCF_000715545.1 Opisthorchis viverrini
CCCACACAGTGAGTCGATCGTAGGTGTGAATTAACACTGGGCAAGGCACTGTGTGCAGTGACGAGCCTTCGAGCTCCTGCTGTCGTTATCCTGTATATATATATATATATATATATATATATATATATATATATATTTTTCTCGCTCTGAAGAGATCAGCCCGAAAGAGACTGTCAAGCATACAAGACACCTGGTTGATTCTGTAATTTTTTTTAATTTTGGGATCCGAGTAAGAAAATTTCCCATCCCGGACCGTAGACCAATTTCCCATTCATATAGGGGAGGAAAACATTTGCAGGAAAGAACATCAGTTTACCTGTCCAATGTATCTGGCATCTAACTAAGCTTCTGTTTCCCTTGAACATTTTGCTGTTGCATGTTCGAAGGGTTATTCGTTATTAGTGTGAAATAAACCATCCCTCGTGCACTTTCTTGAGTGCATTTGGTCAATTTGCATTCATTTGTGTGATATAACAAATAGAAAACGACAAACAAATACACTGATTGTATCCTTTTTTCCTGTTCCATCCAGGCTGTCCTTGTTTTATGGCACTAATCGGATGCAGGAACACACCCACCCGTAGTTTCGTTTGATACGGTCGAGCGAATCAGGATTATTCAAGAAACGGATTTCAGTCCAACGATGAAAACCTCTCATGTAGGATGATGAAACTCCTGTCAGTCGGTTCATCCAATATACCGCCATGTTGAAAATTAAACGACCCCCAGGCTCAATCAAGTTTTACTGGCATGAGTAGAAAAGCACTGGTGAGATTTCCTCGTTTCCCCAGTAAATGCTAATGGACAGTTAACTATACATCCCCCAGTAGCACGTCCTTTCTGTCAGCTGGTTCCGCACAGTTTTGCTTGGAAATTCATAGGTTGGGTGTGCGGTCCCTCTTTTAATCCGATTAATATACCGAGCAAGAGTTGTAACTTTGTTGGCTATTATTCATACACCATTTCATATTGAAAATTTTGGTTGCGTTCTTTGGTATCCGCCTTTTCAGGATTTCCCTGTTCTCTTAAACCAGTCCATCAAGGGATTGTTTACTACATGTTAAAGTAAGGTCGAATGGGGTCTGCCATATATATATATATATATATATATA
>NW_008752128.1:254965-274965 GCF_000715545.1 Opisthorchis viverrini
ATATATATATATATATATATATATTTATAAAGAGAGACCACTTAAAGAGTTAATTGGAGTGTCTGCTCCGATAAGGTGCGTGTCCAGAATGAGAACCAGTAAAATAATGGAGGGTTATTATTTTTAAAAGCAACAGCCGGCTATATACAGTTTTACCCTGAGTACCATAAAGCCTTCTAGAATTTCGCATAAATTATGCTTTAAATTATTTTTTTTAATTTTGTGCCAACTCCAGTATTTTACCTTGAAGTATAATGTCGCCGTGAATGCCACTCCGCTACCCGTCATCTGACTGGTCCTATTCGTTCTAGATTTATAGCGTAAGTTCTCAGGTACACCCTAATGAATCCTCAGTTGTTCCCCTACACGTTTCCTCGATATTAAAAGCAATCCCCATTAACACCGCCCCTTGATTACACATTCTTGTAAAACAAACAAGATATCAGTTTATAAAGATAAACTCTAGAAACCGAACACCCAGCTATTCACCTTGTGCCCATTTTCCAGTGAAATCGAGTAGGTAAGTTACCAGTAACTCCTTCGAATAATGTTATTTTACCGCATAAAAATTTGTTTCATGAACACTAACCACTGTTCTCGTAGTTTCTTAAATCCAGGGCACCAGTTACTTGAATGTTGTATAGGACAGTGTTTTCAGGCCAAAAATAGGAGAACCGTGTTCATCTACTTTCCACCATCTACTTTCAGCACCAGATTCGATGAATGAGATGACGCTTCATAATACGACCTTCAGCATTTTCACCAGTTTATCTGGCGAAAAGCGGGCCATTTTTAGCTGCTGAAACCAGTTGGGGAAATCAGACAGTTCACACCACGTCTTATAGCAAAGCACTTCCCAATCACTCATCTACGGAACCGTAGTAACATGTTTTTTCGGCATTGTAGTTTTCGCAGACAATCAGTGCCGGACGAGGGAGTGTAATACTATTTGGTGGGCAACGATTCTGTGATGGCATGTAGTGGATTCGTCAGATAGTTTCGTCACTTCAACTACTCACGGAAGTTTTGCACTGGCGGACTTGAAGGTGAAATGGCAATATGAATCCAGCAAACCTTAGCCTAACTAGAAACCCGGTGCATTTGTGATCCAGTGGTGACCCTTGTGTCCAAATTAAACAGCCTGTGCAAAATTCAGCTGAAAAGTCAACAGCTCTCATTGCGAACTGATACCACCATTTTCGCTAATGCAGAGAGCAACTACAACTCATTTTACTCCCGAATGGCGCTGTAATCAGTCTTTCTGCAAAAGGGGGTTTTCACAGAGGTCAAGGAGCTGGGGAAAAAATTAATTTTTGATGTAGTATGATTTTGCATTTATCCTAAACCTATTTGGGTTACGATATTCCAGTACACACCTAGCCACGTGACTGCGTCACGGTACGGTAAGTATGGCGACCATAATTGTAGAATGCAATTATCCAAGAATTCGCAATAACAAATAGATTTCCCTTTCACTGTAAAACAAGGCGAAAGCCCATTTAAGGAATAAAAGACATGAATTGAATGGAACCATGCTAACTTGGAGGCAGTCGGCTAAATGCAAGTATTCAGCACAGTCAGGCTGGACTACTCACCAGAACTCAGTGGAACATCAGTTACGACAAGAGGCTAGCTATTAACACAGCTCTGTTCAAGAGGTAATTTCTCGGCTATTTTAACAGTTCAACTCGGACTTCACAATTTTGTTGTGACTCGTAAGTGACTTACTGATAAAACTAAAGAACACTGGCGATCAACAGTGCTTCGAGAACCAACTCAGTTTGCTGAAGGAAGTATAAACGCACTCAGGATCAGCGCCACAAACATTCAGTCGTGATAAAATAAGTAGTCCAAACATAATGAAAACTAAATCCCGCAAAACAATGTAAGGCACGACTCAGTTCTTAAGCTACTCTTTTTTTCCTAAGTTGAAGATCTATTTCAGACATAGGCCATGTTTACGTTCTACAAAAGGGGCCTCTATGGGGGAAGTGTGAAAGAGATATTCTCAGTAAGATCCTTGTCCAAGACCATTTTATACCACTCTCGTGATATTTGCGTTGAAATTAAAGTTTACTGAGAGAACACCAACCTAGTTATCTTCGAGAAGCGAACTCTTCCTTCAACAATAATTAGGAGATTCTTACAATCCTGTGGCAAACAGTTTGCCGATAACCAGTAGGCCATCAAACCTTCTTCCACAATGGGCAAGAGCCCCGTGGGGTTCGTCTCATCTGTGTGATGTGTCTGATCCAGCTGTCCTGCTTACAAGACCACATAAAGTGACCGAACGAAATGTGTTTTATGCATGGACCTTAGACGTAAACATAGGTGCGGATGGGGAAACTTAAAAGGCCTTCTTTTTGATAAGAAAATTCCATGACGTAACACATATGTGACCTGACCAGCATAAGTCCCGTCAAATAAAATGAGATGTCCGGGTCATTCACGTTCTAGAGAAACCTCATCTTCCGCCGGACCCTCAGGACCGATGGACTGATTAGCCTGCAAACCTGAAGTTTTGGTTTGATCCTACCTAGTCTTACAGTCGCATTTTATAATTTGCCGGTGTGACGTGTATGCCATACGATGCAGCAGAGTTAGAAAGTTTCTTTAAATTTATTTGTAGCTCTTAAGAATCTGACCCAAGAGTCATATTGTTCTCACGGCGTCTTCTGGCCGTGGCTGAACGCCCTAAAATGATTTAGATCCCGTAAATTTCAGAGGTAGCAAAAATGACTTATGAGGGAACAGTGATAGGGATGACGGCTAACTTTCTCCTCCTCCCATCGGCCTCTGCGCGTCCACGGCAGTACCGGAGCAGTAAAATAAGTAGAATATTTCTGATCTGTAAACGTGCCCACAGCTTCAGATGATCGAGAGCTTCCAGGATAAGAAAAATAGCTGATGATGATGGTTGAATGGAAAAGCACTGTTTAAGCATGTGCTTTAGTGTAAAACTTTGAATGGCACATCGTAACCTAGGATGTAATCAAGCTTCATTCTCACTAGCACCTTGACGTCATGGATAAACTCGTGCAGACGGTATCTTTCTAGCCATGGCTATCAGGCTGACACTGTCATGGATTCTGCGTCATGTCGTTGACCTCTGGTTGAAGATTGTACTCATTATCCCCATTACACTGCATTTTTATGATTGTTCCGGATATTTCGCAGGAGCAAGGCTTCTGTGTATGAAATGAAAGGTTAACACAAGCTTCCGGACTTCCTGGAGTGGATGGAATTTCATCGGGATCCCATCTCATTGGGATCCGATGGGATTTCATATCTGATTCTTTAAGAAAACACTACTTGTGCAAGAACACAGGAAGAGGTACATCTCGGTGTGAGTGATTCTCTATGATTAAATTTCTCCTCAGCTTCTAAGACGAATAACTTTGCGATTTCAATAAATATTTTCTTTATAAACAGTAATTTCGGGGCAACAGAATTTTCCCTTGGTGAGTGATAATTACTCTGGGGATGATATAGAATATGAAATTGCTCAGAGTTCCCTTTTAATGGTTTAATAAAGTTGCGTTATATGCATATTTTTCGCTAGTATTGGTGATCGAAGTAGGAACTCTATGTCTCCACATGCATTGCATGAGCATTTGTGCCCTCTGGGGATGCCGCTCGATAGGAGCTGCTCTCTTCCAAGGGAGGTCTATTGGTAAGGAAAGAGATTTCCTTATGTGATTTCCTGCTACTGATATAAGCGGCTCTATTTGGAAAATCTCAACGCTTATTGTCTATGATCCGAACTCTTACAAGTGCCACGCCAAAAATACCTTGAAGATGGTCACAGTTGTAACTTGCTTTAAGCCACTTCTGTTTGCATCATTTCATTAATTTTTACATCAGCATTCCCTGAACTGTCTTATTGCTATCCAGTTTTCGACTAGAACCCTTCAACACGTTTGAGCTTTTCATCAACTTCAGTGAAAACAAATGATGCGCTCTTTTACACGTATAAATCTTGTTTGGCTGGAATTTTCGGGATCTAGCTCAAGATGAATAACTCAAAGCCTGTAGCTTCGTACTCGCCAGATCCTCTGTGAAGCGCACTTAGTAGTTGGGTATCCATGGAATACTGACCAGTAGTGAGGTTGTTCTGAATCATTAAACACCTAATTAAGACAAATCCGAGCCTTCAGTTGATGCCTTTTACCCAAATTTCACACAGCAGGAAATCAGGTCTCAGTTAGAGGCTGGAACACACTTGGTGAACTCATGAAATCAAGATATAAAACCACTCAGTTATCAGGAAGTCACACATCCTGAACCACTGTGTTCTAACATGTGAAAGGAACCCACTATAAACGCTGCGTATTCCCTAATCTTGCACCACATATTTGTGTGGTGTTTTGTTCACGAAACCTTGTGTCTATTGCTTTCGGTAAATGCGCTTCAGCGCCCACACGATTTCATCAGCAAACGGTTGTATTACTGAAGTGATAATCCGCATCCAAAAGTGAGTTGTTTCACTATGCTCTTAGCTAGCATATGCGTTCCGTTTCTTTATTCTGCTACATGCGCGGGCAATTTTGAATTGTTCAAGCTGACCGCATGAACCTAAGGACATATTATTTGCCATGCAGGACCGCATGAACCAAAGACATACTATTTGCCATGCAGTACGCACAGGTCATTCACTATTAGTAGGTTCGAGAGACTGGAGTAGGAACTTGAATCAGCTAAACTAGCGGCGGTCCTCTGTGAGACTTTTCTGTCAGTAAGTTAAACCGAAAGTAGCCATTCTCATAGACCATTCTACCGAGGCCGGATTTCGAACCGCTTTCTGACAGTCATACCAAGCTGCGCTCTAACAGTGAAGGCCTACCAGTTCAATACCAGTCTTCGGCATAATTTCATCACGATCTAGTTGAACCTAACCGCAGTGCTCGGCGGCAAACCATTATCAACCTGACACCCACGTTCAACGCACTGGTAGAGCTGTCACATTCACGACTGTCGTGGGGGCGGTCGAATAAATTGAGCCTGCCTACGCACAAACGAAAGCTACGAGGGCCGGAAAATGCTGTTCGAAAGTTTCATCTAGAATTTAGAATGAAGCGCTTGACACGGAGACTTTGTCCTTCAGTCAGTGCAATGAAGGAACTCCCTGATCCGTCGACTAAATGTGAAACAACTGCAGCGTACAGACGGACCTAGCACATCCCAGTCGCGCTTGTGCATACAAGTGAAATACACCACTGGAGCTATGAGGACGACCAGGCCGGGAGCACAAAACAGAGATGTAGTTTGCACCGATACGTGCTAGAATAATTTAGAAAAGAACTTCTTTGACCGTCTCTGTAAAAAGTTGAGATGAAGTGGTTACATGTGAATAAATGTGGCAGGAGGCGAGCAGTTCTAAAATTGTGCTGATTTAGACCGACGAAAATATATGTGAGGAAACTGGTGGGAAATAATATAAAGGACCATCGGCCTTTTAATCGCGGACCGCTCACAACTGCATTTGACATTAGACTACTGCAATAGTTGGATGTTAAAGCAGCGCTCAAGATATCCAGCCATTTGATTCAGCCAACGATACCTATGAGGTTAAATCATACCTCAACAGTTTTTTTCGCTATGAGGCTCTGATAAACCTGTAAATCAATGGGGTGATTGTTCAGTGACGTTTTATACGCTTTATGTTCATCTTGCATCATTTTGGGTCGAAAAATGAGTAGTAGAGTCCATTCAACTCCCCAGTGAAGGGCACCATTAATGAAGACTAAATGTAACGCTTCTAAGGACGCAAAACATCAACCAGTGAAATCTTAGATAGACTCAACGTGTTAACAAACCACGGGAAAATGACCGTTCTAAGCAAAGACGCTATCCTATTAAGATAGGGTGATCTTTTGAGAGTTTTCATGCTCACTGATATAGCCCACCTACTCCTGTAGAATTAGTGTTAACTTAATTTTTAGCCTCATATTCAGGAGGTATATATATATAGTGCCTGAAACAAAACGAAGAGGGCTGGTACGAACACCGATTTCAGTGTGCATAATACAACATTTGTTTCAACGTCTCCTCGTTCCAAAGGCTAGGTTAGATAGACAGAATGATCGTTAAAAGAAGTTATATTCAGAACCTTGGGCCTTTGATACCCATTATGTATTGACTGACTCCGTATCAGCAAATATTTCACTCAGTCGATTACTAAAAAATAGACCCAATGGAATGAACGGCATAGTCCGTCATGCTGAAATAAAAAATATCTGCATCCGAAGCCGTAGTCGTAAAATACGGGAGGTTTACATAAGTTGTACAACGTTACCGAACGTACGGCGTGGAAAGACCAAAATCCTCGGAATGGTCGACAATCGTATAGCAACAAGGAAGCCCTAATGACCTCAGTTTTTACGCCGTTTTTCCCCAGATTTATTGCTCTTCTTAGAGAACAGTCAGGTTGTCCACGTTTCTGACCCTCCGCACACTACCAGCGACCTTCTATCTGAGGCGTCATCACCTGAGGAGCCATCCATTTTGTGACCAAGTGCTACGGACTGCGTGATTGAGGGTGTGGCACTATATCCTGTCTAAGTTGGAGTTATTCGCACGGCTGATTAGTCGCTCGAGGCCAAACGGCTTAGTCTTCAACAACTGTGGGAAAGTGACGAACCCAAATCTCTCTGGAAACTGAAGATCGGTGTTCTGATTATTCTCAGTCAAAATAAAACAGTCCTACAGTGCCTTTTTACTATCTGTCACAGCTTGGTTCCACTTATAAAACGAAATCCCAGCTAAAATGCCCGAATCTCTTCGCACTACCAAAAGTTTCCCTCCCTTATTCAAGGCTCACACTCTAGAACTGCTTCAATATCATCAGCGCCGTTATCAGACCACTATAAGCAAGTAATCTACGGGCCCCGTAACAAACCATCCTATCTATTCGGTGTATCTTCTGCATCCGTAGATTCCCTCACGTCCTCTATTCCTCAAAAGACAGACGCCTTGTTTCGTATGATACGGGACATCTGTGCGCAGGCCTGATTCGATTAAATAAATGTCTCATCCGGCTAAGGTGGTACACGAACTGGCACACCTGACTTTTTGAGCCGGAAACGCAAATATAACTGCCACCATTTTTAAAGACTGCAAATTGTGGTTGCCCTAACGGAAGGTAGTTACCTTGACAGATCGGAATGCTCTCGTGTAATGTTGAGTACAATGCTCCGCCCGAAGGGCAAGGGACTAGGCAAAATAGCGCTCAATCTTGGGGGATTATAAGTTGAGTCGTACATCTGCTTCACAACTAGGGGAGAAATTAAGTAGTATGCAGAAGAACGAAACAGGCCTTTGTTATGCCAATTCAGTGATGGACAATTACGGAACACAGTCGTGTGTCCCTCATCATTCACTTTGCTTACGAATTTAGAGATGTTTGTAGTTGATCCCCGTAATGAGACAAGACATTGATGGAATAAGCAAATGATAAATTTGGAACGACTGGCACTGATTTCTAGGACAGAGTACTCTTTACTTTTCACCCCTGCAAAATAAACTAGTTTCTCGTTGAGTAAACAAGATCGTCGGAACGTGATCAAGATCCAAATTCACTAGAAGTAGATTTGGTAGCCGATTCAAGCTTTTGAGAATGTGGTAAAACCCGTAAAAGAGGAAAGCATAATAAGAACCGAAGCGTCTTCAAATTCTTGATGTTCTTTGATATAAATCCAGATGCTACAAATCGATCAGTGCATTCTTCTTTAATCTGTCAAACCTAGAGATAAAAATAACGAATTCACTGACTGCGACAACAAAACCGATGGGCTTTGCGTTTTGAAGAATTCTGGTGGACTGCTATACAGACTGCTTTGTATGTGCGTTCTGTCCGATGACGAATCTCTGTCATCCATCATATTCTTCTGATAGACACAAAAATTTACAAGCGCTATTTTGAGGAGTTCCTCCGACATTAAACACAAAACTTTTGCATATTGTTTGTCGTGCGAGAAATCCGATTGAATCCGTCCATATGGCGCACATCACTGCTTAAGAGATCAAGCTAGTTTTACAACCATTTTTCTTTCTAGTGTAACATTGTTCCATTAGATTTCGCCGCATAACAGTTGACGGCAACTGTCATAACAAATATGGGTCTTGCGAGTGAGAAACTGATGGATGAAAAATCGATGCATTCCATTTACACTTATACTGCGCCACGTTTTCCATCCGAGGAACTGCGTTGTTCGCTTACCTTTCCCGCAAACACCTGGGTAGCCGGTAGCTGGACAAACTGAGGATTATGGCACTGTCCAGTACATCAATATTCAAAACGGTACGTTGTTCTCTACCTCCAGGACCGGTTCCTCATTGGTTTGCTTTAGTGAGTTGTAGATTAATAAGCAATTCTTCGAAACTCAGGGAATATCGGGTAGTTTAGGCCACGGGTAGTAAGCGGGTACTTGTGATCACAAAAACTCAGCTAAAACAAAACTCACTGGCAAAAGTCCATTTATTATTTCTGCTCCACAACTGTTCAGCACACGCACTCAGTATCAAACAGTGTATTTTATTTCAAAAGTCACATCAAAAAAGCCCAAACTGGATCACCTTAACAACATTTTTCTGAGATAAAATGGATAGACTTTTTGAGTGATCAGTCTTCACACGGATCTCCGTCCCCGGAATTCATTGTCGAAATGGTAACAACAACAACGAACTCATTACGAACTCATTAGCCTATAAGTTCACGAGTTAGAATGAAAAAAACAGGAAGGCGAAAATAAACGCATTGAACTATTCCAATTGGCGACAGAATATCGCTTTGCCAGAGACAGTGGAAAACATCTCTTATCCGGTTAAGCAGCGAGTTCTTCTTTATTATAAGAATTCCAACGCTAATCTCTGAATGTAGATTGTCTTTTGTTGAGAGCCTGTTGTCGGTAGCTTTTACTGTATTTCACTGCTCTCTGTATAAGTGAGGTGGCTTATGTCTTACATTCAGTTCAGTTTGATACTTTCGGAAAATACCGTTTCCGCGATTTATTGTATCTAGGGGATCAAGGAAGAAAAGGAAAAATTAATCGTTGCACGTCATTTTTTCAATCGATTATCTGTCAAATGCAATCAACAAATTCATCCGTAAAGTAAGAGGTGTCTGAAAAGTTTACTTAGCGTAACAAAACCTGAAATAAACAATGCAAGAATGTCCTCTGCATTCTAGTAGATTAGGTGGAAGGACGCGAGAAACAGGGTTGATCTACGGACACGACAAATGAAAAAGCGCAAGCAAGCCTCACTCCCAAGAAGGGTCCTAGCCTCACCGAATTGTCGAAAATCCAAAATATAACTCACGGCTTGTAAACAAATCGGTTGTAAATTTTGCACCACAATACTATGTTGTGGCCTAATAACGCCAGTAGGAAGGTCTCTCCCACAAACAAACGGTATCAATACAGGTAAACTAATTTCTTCCATACACTACATGCATCGCACTCGGCCTCTTAACATCTCTCTGAATACGGGGAAAAACTAGTCCACCTCGCACCTGACAACTTTTCTCAGTCATTCATTTTTTAGTGAAATTAAGAAATATAACTTTCGTGAACGAACATCCAACCCTCTAACAACCACTGTCACTGTTCTTGCTAATAAGATCGTTCGTTTTGACCTAATTTAGGACGCTACAAGGACCATCACCATTGCCTCCACGTTTAGGATTTCGAATACCTTCTTAAATGAAAAAGTGATTTCACAACTCTTACCACTGCTTCCGTTATAATATTATGATGAAATGTGAGTTAGCTCTGTAGTTATGACTGACTCGCATCTTCATCCCATGTACATGAGAGGAAAAATGCAGCACCAGCGTTGTCTTAGAGTTCATTTGAGCCGGGTGTAGAGCTATAGAAGGAATTTTACTTTTACTCCGTACATCCACTGCTTAGCTGTTGGTCTCAGAAGCTCGGATAGCGTTCCTGGAGTTATGCAGTCGAAAAACGCCAATGCTGCTTTGTTCACTCATGAGTGACATTCGGAACGTGCGAACTAGGAGCTGGAACAGATTAAAAGGAAGAAAAACTGAGAAGGAAGGGAATCCTTTCCTCTTGTGAAGATCTGTCTATAAATGAGTCGTCTACACAAGACCACCACAATATAGTCAACATATTAAAGTGCAAATTGCAATCTGCTTGGCTGAAATTGAATCACTTGTGGCCAGTTAAAATGTTAGGTTCTTGTCTAGGCGTACCACCATCATGACTGAGAGGTTCAGGTGGAGACAGTTGGGTTTGCTGTCAAAACCTAACCCGTTTAGTTGTGGGTGGTTTCGCGGTTTGTAGAATGCAAGTTTGCACCGCTCTCTTTTGAACAGTGGTCTTCCTGTCCAGGCGCAATCATTCTAATGAGTCGACACCAAAAGAGGGAAGCATTGAACTCGAGTTTCGCTGTTGTTAGAGCTCACCAGCAGTGCAAATCCCTCTCTGTTTGAACCCCACGTTGGGCCTACCACTTACTTTACTCATACGTGAGAACTTAGCTACGTTCAGCGTGCGCTGGTGGAGTATTGGTAATACTTGCATGTCAGATGTGCGGAGTTCAAGTCCCTCACAACCAAGGCTATGCACTACTGATGAGCTGTAATAAGAGCGAGACTCGTTATTGTTTACCCCGTTTTGTGTTGACACACCAATATGATTGTGGCAAAACCGAAATCGTGTGCGGATGAGAGTATTTGTTGCATATCAGGCTTTTTTCACGTTCCTCTAGTAAGAACACTTAAATGCAGGAGCACCCTGAAACATATAAAGAACACACACCACCTTTCAGCATATGTACTCTTTACGATAGACTTTCTTGCCAGTAAGTAATGCATTCGAACCGGCAGTGCTTCTGTATTTCTAAGTGCAAACTTTCGCTGGTGCTTTAAGGTTCCTGCTGAGGTGTAAATCCCCTGTGACATTTCCCTTTATCTCGAATGGTGAACCAGATTTCGAGGGCAAACTATGGGTAAAATACCCCTAATAGGAGACCAAATGTTTGTCAGCTCCGTTTATCCGCGTGTAACCTTTTCACCTGTTGCAAGCCCTAAATCAGTTTATGAAGCACGTAAACAGAACAACCGTCTTGAGAGGTTGTGTGGATGAGACTGTCAGACATGTGGTCACGTGGTCTGACATCAGATGGTCGATAGGGCCAGCCACACAAAACACCAGGCATGTTCCCTCTTCGGATGTCATTCAAAACACTGGTCCACGCGTGTAAACTCATGCGATTGGCTTGGACAAGTGGGTGTCACTTAAGACTTGAATGTAAGCACCCGGACAAAGGTGAGCGAAGCAATAACTTCGGTTAACAACACGGCGTAATTTTCCTTTTTCTACCATCAAAACACCTCAGGTTCTCTTACCGCAAACAAAGTGTACATCGGTAAATGTTTTTTCGCGATACGAAAGGATACGTTAGTTGCCTCACTGTTCATTCGCTGATTTTGGATAGGGTGTGAATAATCATGATGGGACGTTACAGTTTGGACGACTTCTTCACTCTTGGATTTTCTCCATAAAAGGAAGATCTGCCATAAACCCACACGTCGCTGATCACCACAGCCACTTGATATGTTTTAGGAAACATGGCCAGAAACTCAGGTTTTGTTCTTCACGGAATTCATGAAAGACTCAACTGAATCCCAGCAGAATTTCTCTTTTATGATATTCTTCAATTGAATGCACTGCACAAAGGCCGCCTCGCGTTTCAGTTGGTCTAATCACAGTATATTTTCGTGATGGAAACAACGCACAAATCGGTGGGTAGTTCCCTTCTGGGGTTTGTTTTGTTGACTATTTTGGAAGAGTCTGATGGAAGATGACTGATCAGACTCCACACAGGGGACCTGGTAACTGCCTAGTCACAGGCGTAGAAGTTGACCGGAAATTGATGGTGAATTTTTTGTCGGATCCAGAACAACTCAGTCACAAAAATCCCTCTTTCGTGAATGATTTCAGAAATGCCCATCTTGTGAGCTCCATTAAAGAAGAAATTTTCGCTTTGTCACTAAAAGACCCGTCAATTCTGCGTAAATACCCCATTTCGTAGTCGTAATCTTAGGAACTTTGGTTGCAAAACAGAAACTATTGGCACCGTACAGTTTATCTGTTTAGTGTATGAGGAAGAGTAGTTGTTCAGTGTCGGCTGTTCTAAAAATCTCATGCGCACACCGAGACGTTTTTTTCACACTGGTTCTAGCAAACCCATTGGGCTCACCACATTGTCAGTCAAGGTTACTGTTTCATTATTTTAACCTGATGACCATCATAATTGTTGTTCTGGGCAGCTTCAGATTCGTTGGAGTTTTTCGTCTTATAATTGGAGTTGATGTATTCCGAAATGCTGTAAAGCAATGTGTGGCTTTTTTCTTCTTTGTTGGAAATAGTCAGCAGTGTGCATCCTACGAAAATCCAAGAAGTTTAGAACTGGCAATATTCCAATCGGTCGTTGAAGACTAAACCCATGAATGGCACATGAGCGATATAAGTACGTTTCACCCCATGATGGCAAAATAAATCTTGTTAAGTTCGGTGTATTATGTCCGCGGTATTCATTCTACCAAAGCTTCAACCTGTATATTGGTTCACCATGGAAAATAGTCAAGTCTTATTCGCCTCTTGTTTTAATGTATTCAAACTTCAATTGGAACAGTCTCAGGAAATGAAAAAACGCCAGCTGGATTCCATACTTTTAGCAGATATAGGCATAAAGTTTGCAGAAAATTACCACACGTGCTTAAAAGCCGATACCACTGTTTGAGATTGCGATGTGCAATACTAATAATTACCAATAAAAATGAAGCAGCTGCAGATTGCTTCTTGGTTTTTCGTCATAGACTGACTACACTTACTGGACGAAACCTCCATGAACCTGGTGATTATCAACTTATAGGTTCGCAATTGATTGGAATGATGAAGCTGAATTCAACTTACGGACATGTAAGGCGTGCTTTCTCGGTAAAACGCTACATCAGGAACAAGGTGGCCGAAAGAGAACACAAGGTTGATCTGACAGGGATGACTAATTTGTTATAGGCCGTTTCTAGCACCCCGTTCATCTGAACGTTCTGATGTGAACTTAGCACACTCTACTCACAAACCCTAGCCAGCAATGAAGGAAAAATAAAACGGGAATTAATGACACGTTATCAAGTGACGGGTATATTCCTTTATTGGACACTTGTGATAAAGATACGCATCTAACGTGTGCAGCAATTACCATTGATGACTCTGAGATGTAAATGTAGATCTACAGCAATGCAAAGGACAGTAGGAATGATTCTGTGTAGGCTAGCTGAGGGTTAGACATAATCAGCGTGCGATCCACCGTCAGAAAAAAACCAACGAATACGTTACATACCCCTGATTCACGATCTCATTCAACAAATGACCTGAATTTTTTCGTTCTATTATGCCCGTATTATCCTAACGCCTTAACCGGATTGTTCAACATCTACGCAATTTTGAGTAATTGATTGTAACAACTTGTTTCCATCCTGAGGGGATTTGCCTTTCAAGCACTTATCACCACCTCAAGGAGTGCAAGCCTAGAGGCGCGAATTCGACCGTTCTCCTTTGATTGTAAAGAAATATCTTAAGGTACATTCTTCAGATATCAGTTGCCTGTAAATGCACCAAGTATTCAGACGAAAGAAGAAATCAGTCGCTTAACTGGAGGCCTTAAATGTATGCTGATGTTCCGGATATACCCAGGAACCAATCTCACTACGAAACTGTACCTTCTCGCCAGTACCAACACGCGCCAATGGAGCTCGGTCATTTTGAGTCAGAGGCTTTCTACCATTAAACGTAATTAGTATGCATTCTTAAGGTATGTCAGGTGAGTAGTTAAGCAATAACTGTATGGTGTCCATTGCTGCGAAATTGTTCAAAGGTGGTATCAAAAGTAAATCGAGGATTTCACCCTATGGATTATACATATTCTGCTTTCACTGTTCGAAATGAAGTAAGTTCTGGGCTCCTCTACTCAAGTTTGTACGGTAATGATCTTCGTGATGTAATGCATGGGATAACTCCTAGGTGTACTTTAAAGGACCACATTGGGATTCACTGGCGTATGCGGTTTGTCCCTTCCACCACTGTTTACCGGAGTTTTCCGGGGTGTCCCTACTGTCATGGTGCTGCAAAAAACTTTACGAACGTGGTAAGGATTTTTCGTAAGTGATGATGTTTGCAACAAACCTGAGGGAAGTGTTTCTCTTATCCCATAACTCGCATGTCCACGACTGAGCTCATAAATTTCGAAAATACTACATAAAATGCCATGCGCAAATGTGGTGACAATTCTATCACGATCAGAATGTTTCTTGTGACAACAGGTGTCAGCGTCTTCTTTAATACGGAATCTGGTTTACAGAAATGTTTCATAGAAAATGTTTACTCAGTAACGCAAACAGTGCTGAGTCTGGGTATACTGATTGTATATATCAGAATAAACTGAATGTCAGAATAGACTGAGTAGGCAGCTTCTAGTTGCTGAACTAAGCCAGAGGATGTCAAAGTGCATGCCTTATCAGATGCTTCTAGACTACTCAAATTATCGAATCAGTTGAGCTTTGTTAGTCAGACAAACTTAAATTTGATATTAAGCAAATCACTATGGATTTATCTTATAAGCCAGATGCCCATAGTGCCTGGTTTTTTATATCTAAAGGGTGGTTACCTTAGGGACATAAGGGGACTCTCGACCAGGGGGAAAAAGTTCCATCATCTAGCTGTCTTCACTCTCAAAAATAGATTTCTGACAGTTTCTGTCGCAGAAATGACGAATGTTTAGGACAAAATGGGAAAAATTTGTTTCCGAGAATTTCTCAGTTGTTTTTCATAGCTGCAAACCTCATCAATGGCCCCATTTCAGACAGGTGTCATTTGTTAGCAGATGTGTGTGCAAGAAAAAAGTTGACGCGTTACCTGTCCGCAGTGGATCTCTGGGCTGCGGTGATACACTTGGTCGCCTGTCAGAAATTCAGGTCAAAGAGAAAGTGATAGCTTTCAATCCGGACAGTGAACACTGGGTAATTTTGCCACAAACCGAGGTCTACTCTCTAACCTCACTTGATACTTGCTTATGATATGTGTATATTTATGGAAATCGAGGAGTCACTCACCTAATATCACCGATCAAGTTAACCGTTAGAGTAGATTTTCACCAGAAAGCTTGCTTGTCCTGTGTTACTTTGGCATACAAATTGGAGCTGTATCATGCAAGTAATTGGTCGGTTGGGCGAACTTTAGTGAGATGATACCAATTCCAGTAATCTCGATATCCGATCATTCACGACATCCAGCTTAATTCTCAGCCGTTCTCTTGAAGTTTATCAGCCTTGATAATTACTGTTCCTCGGTGAATTTGGATTTATTCATACAACATGTCAGGGGCTGGATTGAACCGAGAGCAGAACATTAATTCCAGCGAATTATTCGTTCATGCTCCTCTAAAATACGGTTTTTGGTAAAGACTTTAAAGAGACCATATAAAATATCCGTAGTTTGAGGATATTTTGAGAAATTTTGTGGAGATTTCGTCCTGTAAGTAAAGCCAGCCTATGCTGAGAAGCCATCTGAAAACAACTGAGATTTGAAGATTCTTAGCTATTGGTTGGAACCTGCAGATGTAGGGCAAGGTTAAGCTCAAACAGTATACATACTGAAGCAGTCTGCAATTTTAGGCATAACTCTTATGTTACTTTGAATATGTTTATTTGATGTCCAGCATTTTCTCCAGTCGATCAGAGACGATAGCCGGTAGCTTGATTAGCATATGTAAACTGGGAAAAGTGACGTATTCCCCCAAATAAAGTGTGCAGGAGAGGCGGTATGAGAGTTACGAAATGTTGATATCTCAACTAATGTGGTCACTCTAACGAGAAAAAAAATACTGAGCGTATCCCAGATGCACACTACAGCTCTTAGCTCTCAGCACACTACACTCTTAGCTCTTAGCTCTCAAATCCCTCTCTAAGTGAGATGCACCGATACCATCAAAACTTTGGCTCATTGTGACTTCAAAAACGTTATTCAGTGGTAATGGTTATTGTTGAATAAGAATCTGCAGTCAACTATTGGATCATCAGAGCAATGGACCGAGAAGACCAACCACAACGTGAGGACAGAGCAGCCATAATCGAAGCGTTCAACAAACCAAACAGCTGCAAGAAAAAGAGACCACAACGCAACGCAGATTGCCGGCCTGCCAATCAAATTGCGAGAAAACCATCTCACGACCAACCACTCTCGGTAAACTTATTAGAAACCATATAAACACAGTTAAAAGAGGTTGAATTTGCTCATCCAAACCTGCTGTGGCGATGACTGCTTGACTGGTGACCAAAAAAGGTCTCCACCTGCCTATATCCTCCTAATGTTCCCTCAGTTTCAGTGTGCTTGAAACCACTACATCCATCCAAAGCGATTTTGTGGCTATCAGCTCCATATTCATAGCTGGAGAGAACAGGGGAGTTACCAGTGCAGTGGTTGCTACAGTAAGCAAGTAGGAGGAGAAACTTCAGTGAATGTAGACATTTTTCTGTAGAATACAGTGGAAAAAGTCGTTTGCACGGTAGTTGCATATTCCAAATACCGGATACCTTTTGACCGTTATTTGAGGCAGTCACAACTTGAGATGATAGCATTAACCAGTTGAATAAAAAAACGTGACCAGATCCCATTCAGTGTATCCAGCGGGTTAACGGAGGGAACTGTAAGCATAGCAAATATTCACTAAAGATCTACCGAGTATACGAAGAGGATAGGGGGCAGCTCAGCTCACATTTTGTTACTCGCTACAGACTACTCGGTATCTTTTGAAGAGAGAAAGCTTACACTTTTCAAGATGGGAATTCACATTACTGTGAAAATCCCGATTGACTGGACGTGTATATGTGTGTAACATATCCCTTTGCTTCAGCATGAGTATACATCACCAAAGAGAGAATTGGCAAATAACTAAGCGGAAAAACAGAGCAGACCAATCATAAACGTTCTCCAGGCTGAGCTCGATGGGTGCGAGAGAGCTTGGATGCTGCAAATTGCTGGACCGAAGAAAAATACCGGTGACTGAAACGTCATAATGTCCCAATCAATATACTCGCTGTACAGTCCTCAGTATTTCTGCTTTGAACAATGAGAGTTATACTGCTGTATGCAGGACATTGATTCACCATAAATGTATCTGCGGTCTAATCCCAGACAAAATGCAGCGGTATGTGGATAACATCAACAACCCGAAAGCTACCAATCAAAGGTTTAAACGTCGATATAACTAGTTGGTGTACTTGATTGTCCTGTTAGTTCATGTGTGTGTACGTGAATGTGCATGTGGACCAGTATCAGGTGCACAAGTTAGCATTAGGATTTGTGCCCTTGGAATCCGGGTCATAGTATCCAAAATCCACTTACAGTGATTTGGACATGCTTGTTGAATGGGGGGAAAGGTAGCACAGAACGATTTCCAGTGCGACAGTATGCAGTAGAAGCGTGCAAAAATCTACAGGTCGGAAAAGCCCAGCTGCGTGAACACACCTAAAATTATGGAAGAAATTAAAAAAACTTTGTGTAACCAGTAGATGGAATGAAACTGAGCATTCTGGAGAAGAACGACTCGTTCTGACTTATCCGCCCAGCTGGAATATGAAAGTATCCTTGAAGATCAGGCAAAAGAACAGTCGGTATCTGCCGGTAAGGTGATTTACGTCGCTTTAGCCCGACTTGAACGAAAAATCACTAATGAATATACATATATGACCAGCCGTCCACCTAAGGATGCAAAATAGGTATTTGTCTAGGGTAGATTTTAACTGGCAAACAGCTTTATTGACGAAGTAATCGTTTCCCTCGTTTTATTTTGTGTGATCCTCTGCTTCTGATAAGCCAGCTGTTTATTCCAGTACAGTTTTGTATGTTGTAGTCATTGCCATAAGGGATTTTATATTTAGGGAGGAATAAGGCTTGGTACATATTAAGAGTAAATGATTTGCCCATCAAACGATACCAGTTCCTACTAGAATTTGAGGGGATAATAAAGAATCGCTTCCTGGAGGATACTATCTTTGGAAAGAGCTTTGGCAGGTGGGGGAGAGCGGTCGATGCACAAAGGAAAAGTTATTTGTGTTCTCAATTTGGCCGATTTGTGGTTATATTTGTGGATATACTAAGCCGACGCACAACCACCAATGCACGGCTCCGCTCCGCTCCACTTCACTTCACTACTATGCACTGATGACGGGACGTTTGCAACGAAATTACTAAGCTCAGCGGACAAATGGACCATCAACCAAACAAGTTGAGTAACTAGCATGCTTTTTCATGTCAACCTTACGCTTGATATATAGGAATAAATTTCGGGTTCACCTAAATATCGAACAATTTTCCACAGTCTGAACAAGGGGCCACTCATTCAAGGGACCACAGTGATAAGTTTGTACCATAAACTAAAACTAACAATGCTTCGGACTCATGGTTAAATGTACTTCATGTCGACCTCTGAAATCCACTGTAAAAAATTAGGATATAAATTTAAAAATGCGTTCGGCTAAAAGGCACGTCTGAATTAAACTCACTAAATTCACCTGCTGGCACAACACTTTTACGCATAGTTGTCAGTTAAAGAAAAACTATAGTCAGTCAGACAAGCCGCTCATTCGCATAAAATAGAAAAGTTTCCGGTGCTTGATGCGCTAGTTTCAGCGTTTTGGAACTTTGAAAGGTGAGAACACCTTTCAATAGCCGTTAACTGGAGTGGTTGAAACTGCCATTTCGGTGCATAAACGATGTAGAAGGCATACTGTTCCGGAGTTTTTCTTTGAATTGTGGTGTATCCAAACCAACCATAAACGATCGTTTTTTAACCTAACGAAAGATTAGTGTATCTGTTATTTTGGGTACTCTTGCTCCAACCGCTGACACCAAAATGTGGAAAGTTGGACAGAGTAGTGATAGGAATTTGAAATAACCGACTAAAATCGGTCGCTGCTACATGGTATGTTTTATCGTAGAATCCGAGAGAACCGCTTGTTATTGAGTAGGTGGGATCTACGTGCATAGCTGCCGATATGGTTAAAAAGGCTGATCACCTGTAAACCTTAAATGCCAACTTACCACAAAAGTTTGGAAAATCTCCAGAATGCATTCTTGCCTTATTGTTGAGAAAAACTGGAAGGTTATTGAAAATATTGATTTGATTCCAAAAATTACTTCCATTTTGTTTATTTTCGAAAAGAGTGCTAATACGTTGTTCTTCGAATAAAAAAAGTTTCATAATATTGGATGGTGTTTTTGGACTAGTGATAGACGAGGCCACAAAACAAGGACAAATGTTGGCTTTCACTCATCACCATTTTATTGTGAATGTAAATGAGAGAGCCGTAACTTTGCCATCAGTCACCGATTTTCGGATTACAAGTTTTGGTTTCAACCGATGATTAGAGGTTGGAAAATAGTTGACCACCCACATTGTGGTGTTGAAAGTTATTGAGAGAATATCGCATTCATCACGCCTCAACGGTACGCAGGGAAAATGACACATCTAGTTTAATCAACCTAATTTTTGGAATTCTTACCAAATGGGCAGATAAGTAGGTTGAGAAAAACATTTCAACAATGTACCAACACGCTTCCAGCTGAGATGAGCCTTTACTAAAGGACATCTGATGTCGAGATAAATTCATTTCTTTACCCGTGAAGCCTATCAACACACTGTGGAAAATGGATGAATTGAGAGACTTAATCCAGTTCAACTTTCCTAGTAACCAAACGAAGTGAGGCGCATAGAACATAAACCACCTGTGTACATGCGTATTTTCCAGTGAATTAGTCCCAAGTTATTTTTGGTTTTGGATAAGCGTCTTCATGCGTCAGGTTAAATTACCACTCAACAATCAGAGATTCATTGACACAAGGACGTGGTTTACAATCACGCTGTAGTCATTCTATTGGCTACTAGCAGACACCTACCAGATTGAATGGGGTTCAGTG
>NW_008752128.1:279965-287669 GCF_000715545.1 Opisthorchis viverrini
TTATTCACTGCTAACGGACTGGTACTACCGACAAAATACGCAGATTCGTGGCGGCCAGGTTTTCCATTACTCGCGTTGAATTTTTGGAGAGACACGATTTTGAAGCTTGTTTTGATATCACTAACGTACAACAGAGGTGAAACTGCAGCTTGCAAGTTTCGTTATAGTTGACCAAAATTTATCAGAGAAACGGACAACGAGCAGAAATCTAAGTTCAAAAGAATTTGGTTACCTTGTTCTTGATCATCAAAAAGATCAGAAGTATTTGCCACGTTTTCGGCGTTAACAGAGGAGTTTTAAGTGTGACCGACGAGGTCTCCTTCATTTGCTGGAATGAACGCCGAGTGCCCGAGCTCAGGGATCTCAGACTTTTCTAGGTGCACATCAGCTGAATTTAGCTGGTATTTTCAACCACACATATTCAAGGCATTTTTGATTGATTTTCGGTTGAAAAGCCCACAACGCTTCTCGGTAAGACATCTTACCTGAGGGGCTTCAAAATGAACCGTGCAAAACAAGTGACACTGATGTGCTGTCAGGGTTTCAAGCACCTTTTCAGGTCTTCGGCATTCGAAACACCAGTGCACAACAGTTTCATCAGTCTATTAGACATGTTGTTAGCTGTGGAGATCCAGTGCGTCCTTAACTATCGGTTTTGCTGTTTGTTTAGTGCATGTCATTTAAGAGAAAATGTCTGAACGGTAAATGAGGCCATGAGGCATAACTTTTGAGATTCCCTGAGCCTAAAAGAAGATGGCTACCATACCTTCTGAATTAATACATATATCTTTATCACTGACAAGTGAAAATGCCTGGGATCCCAAGAGAACTTGTGGCAAGTTGGTAATTTGCAAAGTTTCGAAAGTAATATCCATGCCTGCCGTAACTGGTTGGTTCGAGTACAGCTAACAAATTCCATCAAATTCAGTCCACCAGTTAGATAACTCAAACTCAGTCTCCTTCGCGTCTACTGTGTGTTGTGACTTGTCGTTCACAAGTGAAGATCATCCCCGGACAAAGATGTCAAGACCAAAACACCAGCAGAGCTCCAGGTACACCTAAACGTTACTTTCCGGACAAGAGCAAGGATCGAGCGCAGAAGCGGATGCACTTATATAGCCTGGCTAGCCGTTCGGCGGATGAATTTGGAAAAGTGCTTCATGGGTGACGTTCAGAGAGATCACTGGTTCCTCCTCCAATATTTTTTAGCGCCATGATAGAAATTATGCAAACAGCCACATCTACTCAAGTTCATGAATGCAAACACGTGAAAGCACACAGAAAACAAGAACCAAATGTGCGAACACACAACCATGTTTATCATTCTTGATCATATATTTTCGCCATGTGAAAGTGTTTAGTTACGACTGATCATCAGGAGTTTTCACAGAGGACTGCATATACTTTCAAATCGTAACGAAATCAGCAGTTCTGTATGAATTACAGCCGCCATCGCGAGGGGTCATGAGGATACTAGGGAAGTTCCTATTGTTCTTTCGTAATCTAAACCGTAAGTTTGATATTTTTGTGACTGCTGTTCAACAACAGATGTTCAACCTAGTCCATGAAAGAATTTTCCAGCTTTGAAGACGAGATGCACAATCGATTGTGCGTGACCGAAGAAAACAAATCACCGCTAGTGATGCGCCTAAAAAACCATGACTGTCCTTGTAGTGTTGTGTGCGAATTAGATAAACCATCTGGCAAACGAAATCACAACGACAACAGGTAGCGACTAAGTTACACTCAATGTGCATGGTCCTTCTTCATCGATCGTCCGTCACTGTTGTATGGAAGCTTGTAGAACGTAAATGCGGTCAACTGGAAAGAGTTCGGAACTTATATGGGACGGCTGTCGTATATGCTGTTTTTAGCGGCATTGTCGCAGTGAACAGTGACAGCCAATCATGTCCATTTGTGCACAAAACTTCCGCTACTCACAGTGATATCAGTAGGCTCATTTCGGAATACCAGCGATTGTCCCAGTGCCAATGATGGCCCCATCGTCAACAATGACGAAAGGCCCCAAATTTAGTTCACAGTGATAATCCGCCTGGATCTGCTTGAAACATTAGGAAAATCTTGTTAATTACTTTTCATGGATTGACCCACTTAGGCCGATTTTGTGGAAGTTCTTCTAGTGAGGACAACGAAACTGAAATGAAATGAAAATGAATGAAAACAATGAAAACAATGGTTCCAAACTTATTGAAAACTCAGAAACATATCTGGAATTAGTTCCTAATACTGTCTCCTTTTCCTAGGAGAACTGAAGACTCAGGACAAAGCAAAACTTTGCGCTTTGTATTCATGTGCCTCCAGAGCCCTCGATTTTATTATGCCCACATGAACCCTCTCAAGAATGCATACAATATTCGGTCACGGTTTGAGCTACTGTCTAGATATTTCGTGCTGATGACATCAGTCGTCTCTACAAGTCACATAGAAACCTCAGTAACTGAGCGTATTCTTAATTTTATGAGCGTTTTTTAAAATTAAATTTGTGCAATTTGATCTCAGTATTATTGTTCATTATTCTGAAACATCACATCCACGTTAATTTGGAGGTAGGTTCAGGTTAAGGCACTCAGTTACCCTAAACTTGACGGCATTTGAATACCACTAACAGCTTACATGGATTGATGCAGTCCTAAACCACTTGCCAATTTGTCTGAAGGCCACGTAGGCTCATGTTACATCCGGCACACACTGATTTTTGATGGTGCTTTTTTCAGACATGTTCTAAATCCGTATAATGGAGGCTCTATCAATCAAACTTATGACCTCGGTTACCTGTTGTAAACTCTGAAGGTCACCTTAGAAGGGATATTCCCGGCGGATATATGTTGCTTTATATCTTGCTCAAATATACTACATAATAATTTCACCGGGGATTTATTTAACTTTTCAACAGCTTTTCTTACTTGCAGCCCAGCACATCGATCTACTGCAATGAGAAATCAACAGACGTCACCATGGATATCAGTGCCTTATCCGTTAAACTTGTTTTTTCGTAGTTTTCACCTCAGTAAACTGTGGCAAGTGTCCAAAGATATTTTTTGAATTTCACACTAAATCAGGCAGTATAGTTTCCCTAACAATATTTTCTGTGGCTGCTTTTACCTATCATACCATCCACGCATTTTCTTCTGAGGCATCGCTCAAAAATTGCCACTTATTAGATTTTTCAGAGACTATGTAGTGATAAATGACATATGTATATGACATAGATGCACAATGACTTTTAAGTCCAGAGCAGAAAATACTTTTTGCTGAAACGCGAAAAATATGGTTAAACCAGTGAAACCCTGGTTCGGGTGCTGCGGCGTGTAAATTCTCTTTTACTAAAATATCATTACGTAGTTCCTTCAAAGGATTTTCCATTGCACAGGCACATATACGTGGTTCGACGGACGAGCAACTGTTTCACAGAATATTTATGCCCAGTCATTTGCCCAGAATTTGTAACAATGAATTTCTGAGAAAGCTGCTATTTGGACGAATAGGATAAGAGACGTTCAGCTGTGTTCCTGTACGGGAAAATCAATAAATGCTACCTTACATTCTGAATGATGCACAGCCAAAATAAGACTAGTTAATTGTCATATTATACGTGCGTACAGTGTAGTTCGTCCAATTTCTGCAGTGTCTAATTCATCAGATTACTGACAATATGAGCAGAATTAGAAGTTTTAGTCGAAATTTCTTCCTTCAATTAAAGTCACTCTATACCGAAAGTATTTCCGCTATATGGGGATCAAGCCCTACAAATTGTACAGAAAATTATTTGAGCAGGACAGCCACTGGTCCTGAATTTACTCCCATTCTTCCAAGCCATTTGCGACAGTTTCGTACCGAGTTATGACAAGCGGATGACGACAGAATGATGCATCTCAATATTCTGCAGAAAACTACTATTCATATTTGCTATACATCACATGATCTAAGGAATCTACTCAGTGAAGTTTTCAACTGCCTTGTTGTTATTTTTTGACTGACAATCCGGAGTTACGTGGATTCAGCTACTTCGTATGCATCCTGACAATATTCAGACAGCACGAATTTCAAGGGTTGGAAATGCCAGATATAAAGTATGATCTGCCCGTTTTCCTGAGACGTCGTTTTTTCAGCTCTGGACAAAGACAACTACATTGTTTGGTGCGATTTTTCAGGAGTTGAATTCGCTTACCTTACGCCGTATGGTAGACGCCAAACCACTCATCCTTCGTGTTGTTCACAATAAAAACCTTAACTAAAGTTCCATTCCACCTCCCTGAGAAGCATAAATGACATTGAGGAATTCACCATACAGGTTATCAAGCAGTACATTTCGCCAATTTCGTTTTTGAGTCTTCTGACCAGTCTTCGGACCTCGTGGCATGCGCGACATTGCTGCTTTCCTGACAGCAATCCGTGTTACCACGCCTAGTGAGGTCAAACACACATATATTGTAGAACATGTGATTGCCTGTTTCGCACTGCGCTGCAGTGCCCTTGGTGGAACGTATGTAAATCGAGGTGACTTCCGGAGGATGAACCTCAGGTGGCTTGTGTAACGAAGAATAGCGAAACCGGTGAAAAAGATTACACTTATGCTTGGGTTGCTTCATTGTTCACTTAAGCCATTGGCCAAATGAGCTTTCGGAATGCGACTGTATCTTAGTTTCAGCTTGAATTGGATAGCAATTTCAGTCTGAAGGGTGGATGAGCCTCAATTCCTCATTAGCTGCATCTCACTGTATGGACAGAAATGGGTGGGTGACCGGGTTTAATCTATGGACTTGAAGTAACTTCAACCCATTTGAACAACTGAGATAAACTTACTAAACTTACTAAACTTTCAAATTCCTCAGCCTTCCTACATCATTCCTTGAAATATCATAACCCCATCATCTTGTGTGTTAGCTATCTTTTTTACGATGTCCATACTGTGTTCGTGACTACCGCTAAGATCATTTTTGGATTACGATTCTAAATTTGAAAGTACCTAGCTTTGAACAGGTGCATGGCGTGGTCAACAAAAAACAGAAACAGCAACATGGTAGATATAATGCATGAAGTACAACTGGCAATATCCTATTCCCCTTTGAATTTCCCCGACACTAATAATTGGGACAACTAATTTCGTCACACTAACATCCTAACTCATTTCTGCACAGAAGATATATTCGATATGGAAGTGTAGCAGCTGACCAAGGTCATCGCGACGTCAAACAGTCTCACGTTACGTGCCTTTCATATTGTACCTTGTGTATCCTGGTGTCCACTCAAGCTTAATGCCATTAATTCGTGTCTTACTTCAAAGCACAATTGTGTGTGCCAGTTTGTCTTACTCGCGTAGGTACTTAGTTGCTCTTTTATTTCTAGTTTCTTTAAATACAGCTGACCCTAGTAATTAGCCGTTTGTATTTCTGTGTTGCATCGCCTGTAATCAGATTTCCCTTGCCTAAAGCTTTCTACCGTGTATGTCCCAGTTGGTTTGGACATAAATTAAGCCACATACCATTGTTAAATATTTACGCCAAATATGTTTACATGGTATATTACAACCAAATCACTTTCAGCTAGCCTGATAAGATCATTATTTTTGCGTATCACATTTTGCACGGATACTTACCGTTTTAAAAGGTGCTTCTCGGAAGGTCAATTACCTCGGCAATGTAGCTGATGGTCGCACTGTCCCCTGAACTTGACAGTTTTGCTTCAAACGTCCCATCCATCGAAATGATATTAGCTGTCACGCATGGATAATGTCACTCTGATTGATGGCAGCTTGTCATAGCAGCCATACGGTCAGGAATACAATGTTTCTTATTGCTGATAAATTAACGAGATCTCTTATTCAAACATAATTATGTGTTGTTATCCATTTTTTAGTGCGAACGTTACCTGTGAGCAGTGATCACGCGGTCCTGCAATATCGGAACGACCGTCAGCCATTGATCGATTTATAGTACGAAGGTCACTGCCATTAGGGATTCAAAAAAGGGTACTTAGTCACATAAAACCAGTCGGAACAGCTTCGCAAACTGCTGAATAACTAGGAAGACCAACAAAAATCTTCCATATCTTTAGTACCGGGCCGAGAAGATGCGTATCAATGAGGAAGAATTCCGATAAGGTGAAAAGAAAATCGCCAATCGATAGGACAAGTGAACTGATGGAAATTTTAAAGCTACAGAGGTCCATTGATTCGAGTGCCTTTGTATGATACATACAGCAATTGTCACTTTACGCGACACATTCAAAATACGCAGAAATGAGGGATGTTTCTCGAGTAGATCAAGAGTATTTTCAAGAATGTATAAACTGAGTCATGCGCCACCTCAATTGGAACTTTAACTAGGAGGATGTGGCCTTATATTACGAACTTTTTTAGTTTGAATGCACCAGATAGCTCAAAGTAATCCCTCAATAATGCTTATAAAATTGTGATTCACTCCCTGAACATTTAATAATTATTTGAAGCGGTTTCAGTGCAATTTTCATAGACGGCAATATTCTGCTGATGATCCTGAGGGGGAATCGGGCTGCCGATTAATGATATCAAGACACTGAACAATCTTTCGCCTCCTCCAATTCTAGATACCCCATGGAATAAATGTCCCTTATGTATAATGATGAAACAATACGGGACATAGTCTAAAAATGCTGTTAGTGTTTCTTACTACTAAAAAAACTGTGGATCAGCTTATGGCTCAGATCTACCTAAGCAGTGGTTTATCAGCAAGGCGGGTTTATGCGTCTGGTTTTTGTACCGTGCACAGCATGACTTCGCGTCTACTGTACTTTCTTACTTGTCTAATCCGAAGTTACAGCCAAGTTAAATTTGACCAAACGCATTTTTCATTCATAGATGATGACAGTCATCAGATGGCTTTTTATCGTTTGATTGGTATTTCCAATAGCGTTCAGCACTCCTCCTATGCAATAAATTTGAATCGGTCCAAGTTCAAACCTGGGTACGGGTTCTATTCGGTAATACGTTTAGTGGTTGGATTGTTAGAAGGATACGTAAGAAAAACAGCGCGCTGCCAACAGTGTTCCATGCACCATACATAGTCGCTGTATTACTCATCTCTATCAGTTGTCTTCGTACCATCCAGCAATATTCAATATTTCACTTGTAACTTGCAGAAATATTCTCTAGAACTGGATAGATCTTGTCTGATCATCGACATTACAGCAAAAAGCGAAGATTAACTTGAATTCGGTTAAATAAAACATTCAGTTTCTTCAAAATATATTAGAGTAATGTTTAGCAGCAAACATTCTCTGATGAAACAGCTCTGATAACTTTCTGTGTTCGTTTTGTCCATTAATATCGGCCTGGGATTCGAATCACTAAATGACTCACCTGTGCAATGTAACCGTTGCCTGGTAAGATTTAGGCACCAATAACTTGGCTCATATTTCTTGCTTGTATCATAGCCTCATGGTTGGTCACATTTACCAGGTTTTTAGGTGGAACACCATCGTATAATTTAGCGCACAAATATGTCTTCCTATTACAAGGTTTTACGGCCTAACCGGATTTTTTTCAGAGGAGCAGTTGCAACATATGTCATGTTTGCAGTAATTCAGATAATTCCAGAAGAATAATTTCTGTTCCGAATGGCTAAACTACAGTAAGAACTCAAAATGAAGGCTTATTAGGACAGCCCCAACGGCGTCCAATCCTCTGATCACTGCTTTTCTTTTCCT
>NW_008752128.1:287724-294537 GCF_000715545.1 Opisthorchis viverrini
ATATATATATATATGCACGTCTTGATAGCTAAACCAAAATGTGTGGAGGTTTGGTGTCGGAAACCAGTTTGAGGATACCGAAAAAGGATTGAACCTGGGTCATCTAATAATAGTCCACGATGTCCATTCGGTGGATTGAATAAGCCATTTCAAAAACCAGTAATTATTCACTTGGATTTGGAATATCGGCTTTCCCAAGGGACGACGCATCTGAAAATCCGGAGATACTATGTGAAGGAAGCATCTGAAAGAAAGACTCCTACTGCAGTGGTAATGCTACCCGCAGAAACCATGTGAGAATTGTCAGCATCACCCATTAAGTGTGATGCACCGCCAACAGAGCCAAGGCGAGCCATTAGATGCAGCAGCATAGTGTGCAAGACAAAGCCTTTACCCCGAAGGCAGCTGATGCTTGTTCTCGTTAATCGATTCAGTACAATATACAACCACTCCTACAAAACAGCAATGCTGATAGCCTTTGACTGCTGCACCTACACGGTGTTTCCATAGAACTTACCTGACTTTGTGACTTAGAGTACAAAGGTGTTCTCGTAAATTTTGTGGCCCTCTACTGTGCCAGCAACATGCTCCCGCCGTTAATTTTTTAGTGAGAATTGTATTACTACAGGAAGGGATAGACAAAAAGTGCGTTATTTGTGAGTGTCCTGATCCAACTCTGGGCTAGCTGTGGGTAGAGGCATCATTTCGATCTCTGTGTCTGAAGACTACGCTAAAACTGATCAGGAAACGGTATCAGTTCTTGCACTTATAACTCGTGTGTATATTTCGATGTTGTTGAATGGATATCAAATGGAATTCCAACGACTCAGTCGTCTATCACGTGTTATGCAGCTTCAATTTTAAGAGAATCTATGCCATTCCAACAAGACTAAGACCATAAACATGGTCATTCGTATCAACCATACAATGTTCACTAGGCACAATGATCCAGTTTAACACAACTGTTTTCCCGTGCTCTGTTTACCCTGATTCGCTATTAGGAAAAAGAGGAAACATAGTTTCATTTAAAAGGGAGCTGGCTAAAAATGAACCTGTGTTCTGTTTCGGTATTGATAACTCGATCTCCCTCCAATCAATATCTTCAATAAATTCCACTGATTGATCTATCCTGCACTGCATTGCATTGCACCGCACCGCACCGGTCAGTACAGAAGAGTAAAGAACGCATAGGGGTTGCCATCCTATAATTAAGTGCTCCTATTCTGACAGGTGTTTACTAGTTCGTAGTAGGTGAATGACATTTTCACTGGGCGGTCGAATCTGATTCCTAACGATCACAGGGTACCGATGTAACGGTGATACTACTGATTGGGAGGCATGCGAGTAGTATGTGTTGTTTGTAGAATTTCGCTTTGCGTCGATGGAAAAAGGGAATTCTGTTGCGGAATTCATGGCGCCACTTTGTAACATTTGCTTGGATTTGACCGACGATTGAGTGGAGGCAACTAATCTCTAAGAAAACTCGTTCGGGAGATCTGTGTCCAGTTTTTGGAACTAAGATGCAGATTAGAGTTTCGCTTCTTTGTTCAATGGTCTGTAACCAATCAGTTGGCATTTCCGAACAGATAACTCTTCCTTCTTCCTTTCGCCGATGCACTAAGATCATCTGCCCCTACTTGAGCTTTTCACCGTCCGTGGGAATACAGGCGAGGAGAGATGGTGAAGGAGGTTGTGATAATGAGTGACTCGACTGAAGCTCTGGTTTATTATACACTTCAGTCGAATGGCAAGCTTATGTTGCAGTTGGAACGATGTGCAACATAAATGAAAGGGTAAGAAAATAAAAGAACATCACACATCACTTGAATACTCCGCTAACATCGTTTTAGGCGGTTGACTTCTTCATATTAATGAACACGAATACATTATTATTATTACTATTATTATTATTATTATTATTATTATTATTACTACAAAGAATGTAAGCGTCAGCAGTAGCCTATTTTTGCTTCCCCGCCCTGTTATATGTAACGAGTAAGGTGACCCGATTGATGGCACCACACGACGACCGATGTAGCATGATCTTATTGGTGTATGTGCAGTTCATGGTTGTACGTGTGTTGGGATATTTCTGGGCGCACTTGTGCACAAACACTAACCCACCGCTACGCACAACTACGCACTGATGATGTCACCTCGATTGGTGATGAAACGTGTGCAACCAAACTGCCCAGCTCAGCGAACAAGCCAACAACCAAAAACTAACCATTGTTTTCGGAAAACTCTGGTAACATTCCGTAGATTTATTGCTGGGCAGAGTTCCGCTTTTTACACGAAAGCTTCGTCAGGCTGAGTGACTAGGCTGTAGCACTTGTACACTGTTATTTTTCATGCTCAGTATCATCTTCCTTTTCCCCATAAATAGCAGTTACATCACTGTACAAAAGTTTGTTTTACTGAACTGCAACAGCAACCACCCGCTTCTTGGGTCCAACAAGACTTTGAGACTTCCGCTGAGTGACTGTTGTTGTGATATAATTGGCTGCTACTAACTCTAAACGTCAACAAACATTTTAGCTGCACTAATCTATTTACACCTCTGGAGTAATATTGCGATCACCGGAGATTTGGAATACCTGGAAGGTAGAACTTTCTTATTGGTGTGGTACTTCAATGAAATATGGAACTATGGAACCTTCCATTTTGAACCGTGAGTCAAGATTTGCTTGGATTTTTCTCCTTGTGACTTTGTATCTGGTTTACATTGTTAATTTGTTCTGTTCACTAGAGACTCCTTAGGGCCGTTAACCACCACAAGGTTACGAGGTTGGTCGAAATTTAAGGTGGAAGGAGGACCAATCGGCTGAGTCAAGCTAATCTCTGTTGCGTGTTGGCGGAGGGATTTTTGTGCTAGGGTGTGTGACCAAGTGTTGGGCCGATGGGGAAACCTACATGGGTCTGGATCAAGCCTAAGCGCTGGTCCTTCTTGTTCGGTCCCCTTGATGATCCCTCTTGTACATCGTTAGCACTTTCTGTCCATCCGTGTGGATGAGCCAGTGCTAGGATAGTTGTGTAAGATGGACGCTGTGAGCCTTGATCGGATTGGAATTTCAACCCCCTGTTTGTCTGCGTGGAATGACAACTAAACAGTCACGTGTCAACTCCGCTTATCTAAGACCGCTTTCCATACGCTCGCCAGTCCCACACCCTCGATTTTATTCACGCTGTGCTGCTTAGTAATTTCCACCGCCTCGGCTATCAGTCGTCGTGGTGTGAACCGCAGTCCTCGTCTTATAACCTAACCGTGGAAACGGCAAGCCCGTGATCTCCCGGCTAGCCGCTGAAACACTTGGATGTTTAGTCACAGGCGACTGAGCAAACTTTACGGACCATTCATCGAATGATTCCACCTGTGCAAGATACATGGAACCTTCGAGTATGTGGAGAGCAACCTTGGTTTCACTATGCTAGTTTTGTGTTCGTCACACAGTTAACTCATCAATATTCCTGGGTTAGAAAGTGTAAATTGGCTCCTGTATGGTATTTCCTATAGAGAAAGAGCTAAGTAGCGAGACGATGATATCAGGATTTTCAGAAGAAAGCTTGAATCTGGTACAAACTGGCTTGACAACCAGTGGGCAAATAGAAGCACCAGGGTTGCCGCTAGCTAAAAGCACACCCAAATTATTTTCGCCGAAACTATAGGGTTTTCGAATTTGTGATTTTTACGGGTAGTAAATCGAGTCCATTCGCACTTTTCGGCGATATGTTGCATTTTGTTTAAGTGGGCGAAATTTCAAGTCATGGACCATCACCGATTCGCATTTTGTTACCGTTTACGAGAGATGAGACACGAGATCGCACCTTAGAATATTTTGGTGTTTTGCAGTGGTTTTCAAGGATGAAATAACATCTACGAAACCTCCAGTACACGTTCCATTCGGGAAAATTGTGACGTTAGTGTGCTTTGCACTCCACAGTTTTAACAAATGAGACGATTTTCTGAGCGAACAACACGTTTTCGTATGGAGTTTAGCGTCTATTGGGTACAAAATTGTTAGAAAACTACGTGAATTGTGCAGCGGAAATGCGAGAGCCATCTCTGTGCATGATCATTTTTCCTGAATGTGTATAATAAGTCTGTGGATAATACAGTGTCAGAAAATAACTGCAGATAAATTACCAACACAGTGATAACACTTCTGTTAGGAATATTACGCTCCATAGGTGGACTACATCATAAACCGGTCACCATGATAGCGGTAGCCGCTGTCACTCACACCGACTACTTATTGTAACTGTTAGGCCCGTGTCCATGTGCGCCTCTGATTATGAGATCCCATTTATGTACGGTAACCTAATCCAGTGGCCAACGACGGTCCGCCATGCTCATAACCGTGCAGGTTGTCACTTACCTTTGCTACCTATGGTAAACACCAGGCCAGCATTTTTGACTCAACTATGCGTGGCCTGCCACACTCTAGTGTACTCGACATCGTCTACTTTGGCTACTTATCGTGCTTGCAATGTCCGTGTCCACATGGGGCGCTGATTATCAAGCATCACCTATGCGCGATGAGCCTTATCCAATCTGGTCGGTCATACTCATGACTGTACGCGTTGTTGCAAACCGATGTCAGTGGCGTTGTTCTTGTCAGTTTCTGTCCAGGCTGCCTCACTGAATATTTGGAGGTGTGGGCACCTCGGAATCATTGTGGTAAGCTGTCCACTTTTATTCTTTTCTTTACAATAAGGTCTTAAAATAAACTGTGGTTGTACGGCAGTGAAGCATCGGTGTTGAACAATGATGATATGCCGTCGATGATTATGATAACGATTATCATAAGCACCAAGCAAGTATTTATGGAAACCGATAATTGTGAGGCCTCAAATATGCACGTAAACCCTGTCTAACAGCGAGTGAGGGACGTAAAACTGATGTATGTACGCGATATCTCCCACGTTGGTTTTTTTGTAACTTCTAGGCCGGCGTCCGTATGCAACGCTGATTATTGGGCCTCATGTGTGGATGGTATCTTGATCCAACCATCAATGGCAGTCCGTCATACCCGCAACTTTGCGCGTTGTCGCTTATTTCTGCCACCTATGGTAAGCACTAGTCAAGTGTCCACGCGGTTCGATAAAAATGAGGCCTCAGCAATCAGACGGCCAACAACGGACCGTCAAACTCATAAGGTCAGTCAATATTCCCTACCTTGGCCACATTTCATAATTGTTAGGCCTGTCTATGAGCAACGCTGAGTATGCGGCCTCTACCATACCCAATAACCTAATCCACTAGTCAACGATGGCCTGTCCCGGTACTCGATGTCCCCTATCGGGTTTACTTATAGTGACTGACTGGCTCGTACCTATGCTCGCAGCTGAATATAATGCCACAACTATACATAACGGACTAATACAGCCCTCAATGGCGGTCCTCCATATCCATGAATGTCATCCGTTTGCCAACTCTGTGCCTAAAAATTACACAACCACCTTTACAAATCATGTTCCTATTTATTGGTTGTGCCGGTAGAGGGGTTATGTGTGATCAATCCAGTTTTAAGTTACAGGAAGCTGCTTTTACTTGATGGGGTTTCTGAAGAAAAAGGACGCATAATTGTGTACATCTCCTGCGATATCATTTGAAACACAATTAAACAGAGCTGTAGTGGGTAACTCACAAAGTTGCAAATGAATTTCCTTGTCCATACTTCCACGCTGAAGCCGGATTCTCACTGTTATAAATGTAAACTCATCAATTGCTCAATAAATCCCACCGCAAACACCAATCCACACGAACTGTGAATCTGAAACAATCGTTTTCAAACACGTTTTAGTTCTGCTGCTCAAACGGATCAAGTCTCATAGCCATGCAAAAAACAGCCTTTACTGCAGCCTGATACACATGTTTCTTGACATACAGGGATATACACCTTTGAAGTTGTGGTGTTTTGTACATTTATTTTGCTTCCATTATAACACTACGTATTTCGTCAATTGCATAATCGTTTTTGTTTGAATACGAAAAACTACAAAAACGCGCACTTGTACAATATGACGCAATAGAAACGCGGCCACGTGCTTCGACTCTCTCTCTTCTGATTTCGCTCGCACTTGCAGAGGTCATTCGCGAGTCTCGTGCTAACTCTGGTATCAAAACATTTCAGACCATTTTGAGAATGTATTATAGGTGGGAACTGTTCAAAAGAAGACCCCTGGACCACCATAGTTGGATTATATTTTATTCCCTGACTTGGACCGACGACGAACTATTTTGAAGAGAACAACTGTTAGTGAGTCTGTTTCGTCTGACTCCTTTATTGTCGTATACCCAACCTAGCGTTATTATTTGGATTTCTTTGCCACACTCCTGGTAAAGTAACTTATTGGGTAGCCAGGCCACTACAAAGTCATAGGTGTTTCAAATTAGCAAACGCTATCCAAGCTCTGCAGTTTCATACGTTGACCTCATCTGTCAAACTACAGTTAAAAGTCATACCTTCCAAATCTGCAAAAAAACAAACCAGAAACTCGGGTGCTTCTCTTTGGCCTGTAAGTGATGTGTTCAGTAACTGTATGTTCAGGAACATAACCTCTCACTTTGTGGATGCAAATTGCATACCGGAGGATGGGATGAATTTAATTCATCCAAAAGCACACAATCTGAACAAGTTCGCCTGTGTAGTAATCTGGCTACTCAGTAAGTTAGTTTACCAGGTTGTAGTTTTCGTATTCAAACAAAAAACGATTATGCAATTGACGAAATACGTAGTGTTATAATGGAAGTAGAATAAAGGTACAAACGCCAACATGGGAGGGAGTACTCTGTCACTGTATGGCATTTGC
>NW_008752128.1:297947-300990 GCF_000715545.1 Opisthorchis viverrini
GGGATATGTTTCGTGTATCTTATCCGCCATTTGGGCTAGCTGCTCCAAGCTGTGGTCATCAACGAAAGCGCTGATGACGTGGGACATGGAGGGTGGGAGTTTGTCGAGCCATAGTTGGGCCAGGATTTCCACCGCTAGCTTACGGCCGCAGAGGAGACTGCGCATGTGGCGAAGCAGTTGTGCTGGCGATCTGTCCCCAAGTTCGACAGTGGTGAATAGATCCCGTAGCATCTTGTTTTCTGATTTCCCTGTCCTACTTATGACGGCCGCTCGAAAGGCGTCATACGGATGTTCCTGAGGAATATCCTCCAACAGATCTTCAACTTCTGTTGCTACATCACAAGGAAGATGCTGGACAACATAGGAAAACCGGGTGACTTGGGAAGTGATGCGTCGAGTAGCGAAAACTGCCTCAACCTGGTGAAACCATACACTGGGGTTACGTTGATTGCAGTCTGGCAAACGTATGCTAATTGCACTCTCGACTAAATCCGCTGAATCAAAGTGTGCCTCCATAATTACCGGGCAAAAGAAACAAAATTACGACGACTTGAAAGAAAAAGCTTTCAAAGAAAAAATACCTAGAAAAACTCGGGCTCACCAAACCTGCATACTCCAGACCGAAATTTTTTTCGTCCCAGGCTATTTGAACACCGCAGTTTGGAGGATATTTAATCGTTCGTCTTATTATCCCATCGACCAAGAAATTAAATAGGAATAGAGAGCATGGACGCCTCTGGTGGACACCGCTTGTGTACAAACGCTTCTGGCGTGCTTTCTATAACTTTCTGTAGCATGTCTGCCTCTCTCACACATCTTGTCCACGACCGCATAGGGACAACTAAAACCTCAACTGCAGGCCCTCCCGCCAAAGGTATTCCTGCCGTATGTTAAATCTCATTACGCGCCTTCTGCAATAGATGAAGCAAAAAACTCAAAATGAAAAAACTCAAAAATATTTTGCTAGCACCTGTGCCGCCGGCTTGAGCTTGCATTGACAGAGGCACACATCCCGGCTTAACCCGAGAATCAAGAACTTCTTCCGAGGCAGAGCAAAAAAGCTAAATACATGCGGTTTGATGTATCGAGGGCACTCTGCTTTGCGAAGCACCCAAGCATTTATTCAAGCTTTAACGGCACCATACTGAGGTCACCTCATTGTACAAACACGCAGCACCACCAGACATCTCTTATCTCATGTTTTCGCAGGCGCCAAGCCATCTTAATTGAGCACATCTTAGCCAAAACATGTCCCTCAAAATCATACACCTTCACACCCATTTGTATCGTCCACACGTCTATTATCTCAACCGAATTTCAATCGCGGTTTTTGAAGTTGAACAGCGTCGCCTGAGTGACATAGTTGATAATTGTGACCACTTTCGGCTGCCTGTCATTTCCAGCCGCACTCTAAACATCATAGTGATTTCTTGCAGGCCTTTTTGACACATCCAATTTGTATCCCGATGTAGACGTGGCCGTCTTATTGCGCCGCTTGAATAAACCACCGTGCACCCTAATGGACACAAAAATATCCTTGATGCATTTTATCTTCACAATTCTTCGACAAATCCCAGCTACAACGGTAATAACAGACGAGTCACCCAAAATGTTCACGTTCGAGGCTGTCCATGGACCCAATGACAGCACTGCAACGACGGTACAGCGATCAACAAACCCAATCTGACAGCTTACCTGTAGCTAGCCACATCCTCGACATCTACCAGACGAGCGTCTTACGTGCATCCACAAGACCGTCTCAATCAGTTTGTGTCAAGACTTGAAAGCACTGCCCAGTTCGTTGTGCCTTCTGCTTGTTTCGCTCATTAACCCCCTAATTCATTCAACAGTACTGTCGATGATTTGGTCACTGGTGAAGATTAAACCCTGTCTTGCGCCCTACAAAGTGCGTGCTTGTCATCATAATAGACAAAAAATTACTAGCTGTGACGAATCACACGGCTTCGGTTGGTTGGACACCCGCTGGACTTATAGAAGACTTCATATGCAGGTTGTAAATAAGTGTTCGGTTTTGAATTTACGCGTACATAGAAGGCGTAATTACTGTTCATGTCGTTCCGATTTCATTTTCTATTTGAATGCAGAAGAAAACGCGAAGAAATCAGCTTTTTCAAAGGCTTCCAACCGTCTTCACGGAGAACAAATACAAAGCCATCGGCAGCCATTGTAATGTGCGTAGGCCGACATAGTACGCTGGAACGCAACGGATAAACAGGATTAAAACAGAAGCAGCGGCAAGCGGAGATAGAAGGCGCGGCACACAAATAGTAAGGCAGACCGACCATGGTACAAGGACACAAGTGTTCGACGACCGAAACCTAAACCAAATGTTTACAAATGCGTCAAAACATGAAGGTTATGGAAAGGGGGTTATGATCGGGATACTTCTTGGCTAGGGCTCGTCATGGATACAGTCTAGTTTCACTTGCGTTACACTGCTGAAACAGATATTGAGCGCCCATAGTGGACTTCGGTTTCGTGTAAACAAACTTTAACAAATGTGTCAAAATGTTGGTAGCTCAGTGAGTTTATATTGTTGATCAAGTGGCTGTTGATTTGTTCGCCGAGTTTGAAAATTGACTTACAAAATTTTCGTCACCATTCGAGGGGACACCATCAGCGCGCAGTTAGATGGGTACTCCCTGTTAATCGGCGTGCGGTTATATAACATTTATTGGCTATCTCTCGGCTAGTTGGGTGACAGCATTTTTGGTAAATTCAGTGCCTGGTTCGTGATCTTTGTTGCGTTGTGGTTTGTATTGTTCCAAGTCGCTTGTTCATTGTCCCTTCTGCCGAGAAGAACGTGACAGACTGTTGGATAACGGCGGCATGTCAACTGGATCGCTGAAGAAAGAGGACCTCTTCCAATCACCCGACTACACATTTCGTGTTCAACGGAGAATAATACGAACATTTACGGGCGACACCCATGGGGTCGTAAATCTTAAGATTTATTGCAGAAATTACGATGTAGATGCTGGCACAAATTATACTGGCCGCATCTGCTAACGAGACAAGCCCC
>NW_008752128.1:309398-322866 GCF_000715545.1 Opisthorchis viverrini
AGTATGGATCCGTCACTTGGATGACATCTTTGTGACCGTCCAAAAGAACGAATTGCAAAGAATAAACGAACTGCTAAGTAACGTTTTTGATAACAGCATATTCACATTCGAAGGAGAGAACAACGGAACGTTGGGATTTCTTGGCGTCCTCATCACCAGGTTACCAAACGGACAGCTAAAAAACGAGGACTACAGAAAGATGACGCAGACGGTCCGAATTCTGAGCTACCGCAGCAACCGCACAAATTGTCACAGACAAAGCTGTTTTCGGACACTTTCCGAACGGATCGGAACACATTGCAGCACAACGGAATTCATGAGTAAAAAGAAAAATCCTGTACAAACTGTTCCAGGGAGATTGATACACAAGGAATTTCGTTCGGAGGTTGCGCCAAAATTCAAAATGACTAAAACAAGGCAAAATGAAAGCAAACGAGTCACACACCCGTACGTCAGGAAATTACAGTGAGCTCTGAAAACATGACACTGGCTCACAAACCTGCGAACACTTCGCGGAGGACACTATCGTGCCCAAAAGAAAACCATCCAATGATGAAGAACAATGTCATATACAGGATCCAATGCAAGGAATGCGGCAATCGATGTACATATGGCTTCCTATATATTAATAGGAAGAAAGCGCCCCACCAGAATACATGAAAATGAGCTTGCTACAGCAAGACACGACCAATGCTCTCTCATCTCCGTGCACAAGAATCAGGAGGGACACGAATTCGACTGAAGCGACGTTCGCACATTGGCTGAAGCGGGAGCGAAAAAAAGAAGGCAAATTTATAGAGCTTTAATACTCTACAGAAGAAGTTATCGAAACGCGTATCGAAATTGACCCCATTATTCAATCTCTAAGAGCAACAGAATGCCAGAATCATGTCGTTCTGAACCGAGCAAGCAATCATACCAAGAAGTTATGAAAGCGGTGGGTTGGATCCAACCGGACATGTCAGATGGGTTGGAAGAGGTATACAGGCAGTTAACCAAAGTAGCAAATTAACCAACGGTCGAAAGGACGGCAGTCAATACTGCGGAGAACATGGAGCGATGCAGCCAGCTAACCACCTCGGCAAACCATCAGACCACAAGGCCTGACAAATCAAGATGGAGGCCAATCAGGAAGAAGAGAAACTAATAAAAGGCTTTGGAATAACCCATCGACTAGAAGTAACACAAACCACAACGCAACGAATATTATGAACCGGCCGATCAGTTCACGAAAAACGCTACCAACCAAACGGCCAAGCACGTTAGCAGATAACAGATAGCCCATAAATGTTATGTAAACGCACGCCGGAAGACAGAAACTGCCCACCCAACTGCGCGCTGATGACGCCTCGCCTTACGGTGACGAAAATGTTGCAAGTCAATTGCCAAACTGGACGATCATATCAACAGCCATCTGATCAACAATCAGCTTCTGACAAGGCCACGGCTGCATGTGCAGATTTCGAGGGTTTGAATATATACCATCAAATTCCAAAAGGTTTTGTTAAAAATTCGTTCCCTCAAACTACATTTCCACTGTTGAGCTGTGATGTCACGCTGTCGCCGATCATGGGAATGATGCCCACACTTGATTTCAAGAACATGTGATGCTTTCAAGGCATCTGCTTCGGAGGTCAAAAGGCCTACACTTGGTGCTTTATTCTGTAATTCCATGATGCATGAAATTAGACTAAATGAGCGGCTTTTCAAGGTCAACAATCACCACAATGTATGAAACACTGTTTGTTGATGCTTTATATATTTTCTCACCGATCAATGTATTTTGCCTAAATGTATGCTGTAACCAGGATAACTTTTGCTATTTAACGGGCGTTAAAATGCAATCGTTTACCCAAAAATATGCTCTTTCATGGAAATTTCTATCCACGGTTATTTGGCTCTGGTTGAAGAAAGCTGAAACTTGTGCATTCGTAACTAAGGAACCGTTATTCTGAGCACTCAGCATGTCAACAATACCCACTAATTTTTGCTTGCATGGAGAACGCTTCGAATTGTGAAAGCTTAAAAGAAACCTAAGTAGATGTTTTTCCAAGGCGAAAAATGGTACCGGTCTTTCGTTTTTGAAAAATTTTGAAATTTGAAAAAGTTGAAAAAATTTGAAAAATTGTCAGCCATAACCATGAATAATCTATTTGCTCTTGGACACATGTTGTAAATTGCCAATCGGTCTAAGTATTATCCATGACCAGTGAATGCCATGGGGACTGTCCTGCGGCCAAAAAATATATTCTGCAGAATGATGCATTGAGCAGTGTGTGCCTATCTATTTGCAGCGATTATAATTGCAGGAAGGCACCGGACATTTGTGAAGCAAACAGTTTTTATAGACATTAACGTCTGGAAGGGTGCGTGAAGTCATGGGTTTCCGGTGAGAAGACACTTGAAAAGAGATGTTACAAAGTTGGTCGAATTGAACTGAACTCGATATGTGCGGCAACAGCACACGACTGCTTCAGTTATATGCTGATCGTAGACTGTTCCGATGCAATACTAACCAAAGCTTTCTGCCACATGGTGTCCCCCAATGGTGCGCCAGGCACCAATCCAAACTGACCATATCGCCATCAGTAACCGATGGCATGGATTAATAACTTCGTTTTTCAAACACATTTTTGTATTATGACCACATGCTTGTCCGGAGTTGCTTCCCTCTTTGTTATCCAGAACTGTGCAAGGTGCGAACAAACGTCTTAGCAACCGAGAGGCTGGCAGACTTAGAATTCACACGAGTTCGCCACAGTCGTCTTCTGAACTACCTTCCAATTTCTCCGTCATCGAATATGAATTCGTACTGGAACGGGATCACCATATCTTCTCATATTGCCGGGGATTCGGGTGTGGCATGGCACTACCAGGTTAAATAAAGCACTGGACACCACATAGGAGAGTGGTACAGCTTGAGTCCCGAAGAAATACCCTATCGGCCCCGAACATGATTAAGCCCGACTAACTTGACGTGCACGCCCATCGTGAAGCCAGGTGGACGCAGAAGGCTAAGTGAATGGAAGAGGTTTAGGTACCCGAGGATATCGAATTATTCCAGTTGATCCGTGTGACAGGTTACCGGAAACCGCAGGTAGTTGAATACATCAATAATCAGGGTATCGCCCTTGAACAAAGAAGGAAGCGTCGGGTGCCGGGCCAAGCAGTTTGAACAACAATTCCCGTGGCCACCTTCTGCCACATGCATCCTGTAACTGAAGTCGAACCATGGACGGTGAGGCTGAACCAACTACGGCCTTGGAGGTTTATTTTTGCGCATGTTCTCTCAAGTGCCACCGGGCCCTTCGACCAGATTATTTCCCACCTGGATTGTTGAAACATGGGGTCGAAGTCCCCAGTTAGATACCATTAGGTGTACTTGCCTAAATATGGAAAAACGAGTCCATCGCAGACGACTCGGGGGAATCGACGACGGCGCCCACTTTAAAAAACGTGGGTCGTGGTTGCAAAAATCACAGCTTGATCTCGATCACAGTGAAACTCTCGGCGTTATCACTCGCCAAGAGTGCTGATTTTCTTGCCCAATCCGGAGTGTCAGCAGCAGAGAGGTGATCAACTTTTGACCTAGCAGTGGAGCGCTATGGGTGCGACTTGCATTTCAAGAGTGGGCCCGCCTTGGTCCTCACTGTGCCCGGTTGGAGATAGACAGGATATGGCTTCTAAATGACGTCAGGGACGTTTGCATCCATATTGCTTGAAAGTGTAAGCACCATGGAACGAGTGTGTTAGCACTAAGTCCCTTCCTTATCCACCTGTATTCTTTTATTCAAAATAAGCCTACCGAATGAATTGAGATTTTACAGTAGCGAAGCATCAGTGTTGAACAATAATAATGATAATGACAATGATGAATACGGTTAGGAGTACACGATGCTACAGGTTATTAATCGCGAATCGCCTCCGTGAACGCGTTATCCGAAGTTGGATTCGATTGCCGGCTCACGGTATTTATGAGGAAAAACCAAGTTCCATTCGAGCTTGATAGGGGTTCCGATGAGTCTGCGCATCCATCCACAAGACAAAACACGAACGAAAGTGCGAAAATATTTGCGAACCCGCGGGAAGACACTTGGAAGCTCTTGTGGCAATATGAAATCAGCTGGTGCGCAAGGTTGCCGTATTGAATTCAACGGTCCATGTAGTTTGCTAACTGGCGGCATGCTTGATCTCATAGGGTTGGATTGGATCGGCACGCTGGATCAACCGGAAAGGTCAATTGATTCTGCTCGCAACATTACGCCTGCAACACCCAGCGGCGCCCTTGCACTTTTTGAACCGTGCTCCCAAGGGCCTCATGTAATGCTATGCATCCATATTCGCTGACTAACTTGGATGGCGCATAGAACTAAAAGATCGACCTGCCCCTCCAATTACCGGCTGCTTTCCCAGCCGAAACTCTCGTTACCGTATGCAGCTTTGCACACGGTGGACCAGGAGCTGGGCCTTCTACAGATGGTTGGTGTTCTACAACCGACCAACAATTCGTCATATACCGCATCCATCGCATTGATGGAGAGGGCCAACGGAACCATTCGCCTGTGTGCAGACTTCTCCACCGGTCCCAATGCCGGACTGGATACCCATCACTACTTTCCACTTCCTCCAAATGATTTGTTCGCGAAACTGTTTGATACGACCCTAAAGGATATCCTCGGCTTTGGCACCTATTTGGAAGATGTCATCGTCATCGGTTCCAGCCCTGACGAATTGTCACCTTCACTACGTGTTCGTTCGCATTCAAGAAAACAGCTTTCGAGTGAGACGTGAAATGTGCAACTACTTCATGAGGATGATAAAGTACTTCGGGTTCATCGTTGAAAAACAGGGACACTGACCAGAGCCGAAGAACATTGACGGCACCACCAAACTTTACATCACTCGGGTCTTTTTCGGTCTCGTAAGTCAATACAGCTCGTGACTGTCCTCGAATTCCACAGGAACAGCTAGTCACTAGGGACCAGAAATGGACATAGTCAGAAAGATGCCAGCGCGCATCTGGCTCTTTCAAACCCATTCTGAGCTCCGAATTACACCCTCCCACTACGATCCGTCCCTGGCAACTGTTGCGGTATCGCAGACTTCAAAGCAGCAACTCCGCATACAGTCTTCGAAAGCGGCCGGAAAGCCACCACACACGCCACGACATCCCTGACACTACAACCAGATCGAAAAGGACGCTTTCATGATAATGTTTCCCTTCAAAACGTCCCACAAAATGCTGTACAGTCCTTAGTTTACCTGAGTGACCAAACACAAGACGCTCCTGACTGTTTTCCGCTCGAAGAATGGGAATTCGGCGTAAATCATCATCTATCTGCAGCGATGAGCCACTCTGCTTCTGTAACACAGCTTCGGGACGGAATACTAGCCTGTCAACAGCTCTCGACAGGCCAACCCACTGCGCATCTCACTGATTTAAGCAGGTCAGAACCAGAGGACACAGCAGCCGCAAGTAGTTCCTTGTTGCACTTAGTGCCGGATTCAGTTCGCACCCACCCAGTGATTGCTATCATGGTCCGCTAGGTTACCGACCAAGATAGTGCTGCAGCAGATCATCAAACGCCACTACAGTTAATGGTCTCGTGTTCCATCATAATCGACAGTGTAACCGCAATGTTCGACATATGCCTGTCCACAAGTTGAATTTAGACGTTACTTTCACTGGCGTGACGTGCTATCACCAACGGACAGATACCTTTAATTTTCAGGGCGCTCCCTCAATCCAAAAGAGCTACAACCAGCCGTTCTGAATCATCTTCATAATAGGCACCCAGGAACAAACAGAATCAAGACTTATGATTACCCACCTGCGGTATGGTCACAGCCCCCAAATTACAGCAGTTACTGATGAGGCAACTACATCCACGGTTTGACTGAGATTTCCAGGTAGGTTCATGTCAATGATCAGCACACATAGCCGTTTTTTATTTGCAATGCTTTTTAATTTGATTCTGATATGCCAATCTATGGACATATATTGACCCCACTTTTTCGAAACAATCCGTTGTTGCACTAATTTGTACTCGAATATGCCAGCCCCTTTTCAGCATCCACCTGCAACAAAGACGCACTGCTGTTCTTGCTTCCCTTGTCCAGCCGATGGCGATTACCCAAATGGCTCTTCATCACCGCTCGTGTTCCAGAGCAGCTCCCGGTGTGATGCTCCCAGGCTCGAGTATTCAACAGGACCAACAAGAGTGAAAGCATTTGTGAACGCCCAAAAATTGGTCGAGGGTCACGTATGGTCTGTCTTACTCAAAGCAGATGCAACAAACTTCCGGAAATTCGGACGGTATTCGGAGGTGCTGTCGGCAGTTGTGACTGGGAGGTTGGGAAATGATTGGCTGTCGGGTTAACATTTTCGACCAGTCTAAGCTGGCCTTGGGGCATGAGCTCCAGGCGGACTGCCCTTCGACCAATCGCATGCAGGCTAGTCTTGTTCACAGATTCACGGATTGATACACAGGATTGAGGCTTTCGCCCAAGTTTCCCGGGTCACTTCTGTTCTTGTCGTTCAGGGGCTGTCGTTCACCTGCAATTCACAAGTGAAAAAACGTTTAGCACTACTCTTTATTTTCTCAGCGCGGAGCAGTATGCTTGCCAGCGTGAGGATTTGCATAATTGTCTAGTAGTGCTTTGAACTGGGTTCTAGAAGAAGCGTGGACAACCGTCGGAAGAAGGTCATTCCACGCACCTACTACTCGAAATGAGAAAAAAAAATGCCTGATTAATGTGTGCCCCCTGAGCATGAAAATCTTCGTGCTATGTCCCGGCCATGTGTTTGCTGGGTCAACGGTGAAAAACCTGTTGGCCAAGCTTTGTTCAAACAAGGCATATGTAAGAATTAGGTCCCCTCGGAGGCGACGATACTCCAGGGAAAAGAGATCAAGCATTGCGAGACAGGTGTCGTAGTCCACGGATTTGAGGCCGGCAACCATTTTTGTAGCGGCTCGCTGGACACGTTCAATGAGGGTTACGTCTTTCGTGCGTCTTAAGTGGACAACTTGCTTGGCGTGTTCAAGGAGCGGTATGACGTAAGCCCCATAGGGCATTTGGAAGTCCATGCGAGTAATACGGGAGAAGGTATGTCGAATCATCCGTAAACTGGTGAGCGCCTTTTGGGCCGATTTCTCTTGGTGCGGTGAGAAGGACAAGTTTGAAGAGAACCAGATGACCAAACCCTTTTTGGCGTCTATCCCCATGATGTTTTCTGGTCCTTTCTCACCATGCATAACAAAGGCATTCGCTGAGTCTCCTCCAAACGATATATGGACGCACTTTTCGTCATTCAGAGGAAGGTGCCAGTCCAACGACCACTGCTTGGCAGCGTCTACATCCATTTGGAGGGCACTGGCATTGGAACTCCAGGATTTCAAGTCATCCGCAAAAAGTAAACATGGACTTGAAAGAACATCTGGAGGGTCGTTGACGTAGATCACAAACAGCAGTGGTCCCAAGACGGAGCCTTGAAGAACTCCAATGGAGATCGGCGCTGGAAAGGAGCAAGTAGAACCGACATTCACTCGGAATGACCTGTCTGATAGAAACGGTTCGATCCAGCGAAGGATTTTCCCTTGAATCCCGTAAGACTCGAGATTTGGAGCAGCGGACGTGTGGGACCCTCTCAAATCCTTTTGGAAGGTCGAAAAATGTAGCACCCAATGAGTCCTTGGTCCTTGGCCTGAGTTAAGCTGTCCATAAACACGAGCATGTTTGTCACGCAAGAACCGTTTGGGAGAAGTCCTTAGCTGGAGATATCAGGTTGCTGGGAGTAAGGTGATCTAGGATAGCTCGCATCAGAATGGGTTCTATCACCTTGCACGACACGTTAGTGAGGCTTATAGGCCTGTAGCTGCCAGGCGACAGTCGGTCACTAGTTTTGTAGATTGGCGTGACAATTGCTTCCAAGCAGAGGGAAGGCGGCCTTCGTCAAGTGATTGACAAAACACCAGGTATAAGTGAGTTGCTCGTGTAGACGACGTTTCCTTCAGGATCCTTGGATAGACCTCGTCGGGCCACAAGCGCGGAATGGGTTAATTCTGTGCAAGAGTTGACAACTATCCTCCACCGTGAATACCAGTTCGGTTAGAAACTGTTCGTAGTAAGCCTTGACAAGGGTGAATGTGACGAGGACTCGGGCGTTGAATATAGACCTGCACAGTGTTCTCCGTAAACCTCAGGTGCCACTGTTAACTGTTGCAGAGTCCACGAGCGTCTGGTAAGGTGTTTTTTCACACGATTCAACCTAATGCACCTCCTTGGAGTTTGTATACATAACTTCGACGTCGAGGATTCATTTTTAGTGATGTCGCTTTCTTGCTGATCCTGACTGTTGGAATCGGTTGGTCGTAATCCATGCTCGAGCTGTACCTCTGATGAAGCAGCTCGCGGAGTTTCCTAATTGAAGTGGAGCTCAAGTGTCCAGAGAAACGCTAGACTCACTTTTTGATTTTGTTGGATCTGTTGGTCCTTGCGGTGTTCGGAGCTTTCCATCGGAGCAGTGCCTGTGCTGGAGACTATCCATGAGAGTATCTAGGGTTTGTAATCGCTCAGTTTGCCAGTGGGAAACTTTCATAGGTCTATCAGGAACTTCCGGAGTGTGCGCCTCAAGGTGCCAATGAAGCGTTCCACCGATCTTTCGCCTTTAGGTGAAATGACGGCGAGAAAGTATGTTTTACATCACACCCCCGAAAAATTTCAGGAAACACAGACGATGTTGAGAACAATAGTTCCTGGATTATCAAGGCGACAACAACCATTGGAGTTCCGGGATTTTAGTCGTAGTTGTGGGGCTGCACACTGCAAGAATTTCGGCCATTTTCTACAGGAGTCGACTAAGACAATCAACTGGGCCTGAGTCTAGTGTCGAGACCAGGATTCCGTCGGCTCCGACCATACCGCAGGTGGGTAATCATAAGTCTTGATTCTGTTTGTTCCTGGGTGCCTATTATGAAGATGATTCAGAACGGCTGGTTGTAGCTCTTTTGGATTGAGGGAGCGCCCTGAAAATTAAAGGTATCTGTCCGTTGGTGATAGCACGTCACGCCAGTGAAAGTAACGTCTAAATTCAACTTGTGGACAGGCATATGTCGAACATTGCGGTTACACTGTCGATTATGATGGAACACGAGACCATTAACTGTAGTGGCGTTTGATGATCTGCTGCAGCACTATCTTGGTCGGTAACCTAGCGGACCATGATAGCAATCACTGGGTGGGTGCGAACTGAATCCGGCACTAAGTGCAACAAGGAACTACTTGCGGCTGCTGTGTCCTCTGGTTCTGACCTGCTTAAATCAGTGAGATGCGCAGTGGGTTGGCCTGTCGAGAGCTGTTGACAGGCTAGTATTCCGTCCCGAAGCTGTGTTACAGAAGCAGAGTGGCTCATCGCTGCAGATAGATGATGATTTACGCCGAATTCCCATTCTTCGAGCGGAAAACAGTCAGGAGCGTCTTGTGTTTGGTCACTCAGGTAAACTAAGGACTGTACAGCATTTTGTGGGACGTTTTGAAGGGAAACATTATCATGAAAGCGTCCTTTTCGATCTGGTTGTAGTGTCAGGGATGTCGTGGCGTGTGTGGTGGCTTTCCGGCCGCTTTCGAAGACTGTATGCGGAGTTGCTGCTTTGAAGTCTGCGATACCGCAACAGTTGCCAGGGACGGATCGTAGTGGGAGGGTGTAATTCGGAGCTCAGAATGGGTTTGAAAGAGCCAGATGCGCGCTGGCATCTTTCTGACTATGTCCATTTCTGGTCCCTAGTGACTAGCTGTTCCTGTGGAATTCGAGGACAGTCACGAGCTGTATTGACTTACGAGACCGAAAAAGACCCGAGTGATGTAAAGTTTGGTGGTGCCGTCAATGTTCTTCGGCTCTGGTCAGTGTCCCTGTTTTTCAACGATGAACCCGAAGTACTTTATCATCCTCATGAAGTAGTTGCACATTTCACGTCTCACTCGAAAGCTGTTTTCTTGAATGCGAACGAACACGTAGTGAAGGTGACAATTCGTCAGGGCTGGAACCGATGACGATGACATCTTCCAAATAGGTGCCAAAGCCGAGGATATCCTTTAGGGTCGTATCAAACAGTTTCGCGAACAAATCATTTGGAGGAAGTGGAAAGTAGTGATGGGTATCCAGTCCGGCATTGGGACCGGTGGAGAAGTCTGCACACAGGCGAATGGTTCCGTTGGCCCTCTCCATCAATGCGATGGATGCGGTATATGACGAATTGTTGGTCGGTTGTAGAACACCAACCATCTGTAGAAGGCCCAGCTCCTGGTCCACCGTGTGCAAAGCTGCATACGGTAACGAGAGTTTCGGCTGGGAAAGCAGCCGGTAATTGGAGGGGCAGGTCGATCTTTTAGTTCTATGCGCCATCCAAGTTAGTCAGCGAATATGGATGCATAGCATTACATGAGGCCCTTGGGAGCACGGTTCAAAAAGTGCAAGGGCGCCGCTGGGTGTTGCAGGCGTAATGTTGCGAGCAGAATCAATTGACCTTTCCGGTTGATCCAGCGTGCCGATCCAATCCAACCCTATGAGATCAAACATGACGCCAGGGCAATAGCAGCTTGCTGTCCTGCCTTCTTTAGAGTTCGAACGATAAAAGGAGGCAGACCTGACCGGTCGTCGAAGCTAGAATATTGATTTTGAGATTTCTGAGTCTGTCGGTGCCGGATGAGGCGCAGGTGTTACCCTGAAACCCGATGCGGATGTTACACCTGAGGTCACCATTTGTTTCTGTGGACACGACGACTGCACCCGGTACAATTATGGTGCCTGAATTGGTGACAACGAACAAAATGCCATACAGCAATGTTAGCAGCTCACCGTAGGTTTGTTCGTTTTTAAGTCCAAGCCTCCTGCTTATGAATGACCCAGTTGATGTAGTAGACACATTTTTGAGCTCGAGCTGACTTAGTGGTTAAGGCGCGAACTTATTGGCCGGAAGGTACGGGGTTTGAACCCGACCTCTGCATCTCGACTGCACATTTTTGCGAGCTGACTTAGTGGTTAAGGCGCGAACTTATTGGCCGGAAGGTACGGGGTTTGAACCCGACCTCTGCATCTCGACTGCCTGCCTCTAGACTTGAGCAACTTGGCAGGATCTTGGCCCTCGTGCTTATCTCAGGTGACATGGCAACTAGGCACCGAAAGGGTGTTACAGCTGAACGAATTTTTAGTCGTCCAACTTGGGCATTCGTTTCACTCACCAGGATTACTACATCCATTTTTCTTGCACATATTGGCAGATTTCGATGGAATTCGTCCCCCTCTGTCTCAGAGCTGCAGCCCACAGCGGCATATGCATACACCGTTGACCTCATCGACCTTCATTGATCCTTATTGAGACTGACAACTGCACAATGCAACCAGGAATGTTTACTGGGATCCAGCCTAATAAAGAATTCAGCCTTGAGACTGAGTGCAACTCCCAAACCGTCGGTACCACGAGCCGTTGCATCACGATCATCAGATACCCAAATAGTGAAGGTTTGAACATTTTGGCTCGTCCTAAGCGGCTTGAGGTGCACGACAGAAGTAGGGTCTTGTGTGCATGTTTCGGAGACACTGCGTCTGTCGAAAGACATGGAAAGGAGTAAGAGATTCCTGTTGCCCATCTTGATGAACATTTCAGGCTGCGACGTGGATCAGATCTTCTGGGCAGTGATTTGGACACGGAACCCCGCATCCCACTGTATGCTTTCTTTTCTTTTAGCCGCTTGCAGCACGCCAATTTGGCTTGGCTCTCCTTTCCGTAGTACTTTCTTTCCCTCTTCACATCTCACACGTTTCATGCATCAGTTAAAAGTACGCCCTTGGTGAGAAAACATGACAGTGTGCATGAGTATCTTCATCTTTCGTTTCCTTAACATGTTTTTGGCATTCCTAAACAGAGAGCTGTTGTGCTTATCAGTTTAAAATACTGACCTTAAAGCCGACCTAAAGCTCCCACCTTGACGTGGTGGTCGGGCTTGAGTGCTGCAACGATCCCGCGGGCTGCACTGGCTGGAACTTCGTTCCACAAGGTGCAACCATGCCAGGAAGGCCAAAGGGGAGCAGCCAGACCAAGAGCAGCGAGACCCCGTACTACGAGTAATCGTGCTACGAGGCGGTCTGGAGGTAAAGTCGTACTGTCCTCTGCGACAGGAGTGTAAAGGCGAACGATAAAAGGAGGCAGACCTGACCGGTCGTCGAAGCTAGAATATTGATTTTGAGATTTCTGAGTCTGTCGGTGCCGGATGAGGCGCAGGTGTTACCCTGAAACCCGATGCGGATGTTACACCTGAGGTCACCATTTGTTTCTGTGGACACGACGACTGCACCCGGTACAATTATGGTGCCTGAATTGGTGACAACGAACAAAATGCCATACAGCAATGTTAGCAGCTCACCGTAGGTTTGTTCGTTTTTAAGTCCAAGCCTCCTGCTTATGAATGACCCAGTTGATGTAGTAGACACATTTTTGAGCTCGAGCTGACTTAGTGGTTAAGGCGCGAACTTATTGGCCGGAAGGTACGGGGTTTGAACCCGACCTCTGCATCTCGACTGCCCGTATCTAGACTTGAGCAACTTGGCAGGATCTTGGCCCTCGTGCTTATCTCAGGTGACATGGCAACTAGGCACCGAAAGGGTGTTACAGCTGAACGAATTTTTAGTCGTCCAACTTGGGCATTCGTTTCACTCACCAGGATTACTACATCCATTTTTCTTGCACATATTGGCAGATTTCGATGGAATTCGTCCCCCTCTGTCTCAGAGCTGCAGCCCACAGCGGCATATGCATACACCGTTGACCTCATCGACCTTCATTGATCCTTATTGAGACTGACAACTGCACAATGCAACCAGGAATGTTTACTGGGATCCAGCCTAATAAAGAATTCAGCCTTGAGACTGAGTGCAACTCCCAAACCGTCGGTACCACGAGCCGTTGCATCACGATCATCAGATACCCAAATAGTGAAGGTTTGAACATTTTGGCTCGTCCTAAGCGGCTTGAGGTGCACGACAGAAGTAGGGTCTTGTGTGCATGTTTCGGAGACACTGCGTCTGTCGAAAGACATGGAAAGGAGTAAGAGATTCCTGTTGCCCATCTTGATGAACATTTCAGGCTGCGACGTGGATCAGATCTTCTGGGCAGTGATTTGGACACGGAACCCCGCATCCCACTGTATGCTTTCTTTTCTTTTAGCCGCTTGCAGCACGCCAATTTGGCTTGGCTCTCCTTTCCGTAGTACTTTCTTTCCCTCTTCACATCTCACACGTTTCATGCATCAGTTAAAAGTACGCCCTTGGTGAGAAAACATGACAGTGTGCATGAGTATCTTCATCTTTCGTTTCCTTAACATGTTTTTGGCATTCCTAAACAGAGAGCTGTTGTGCTTATCAGTTTAAAATACTGACCTTAAAGCCGACCTAAAGCTCCCACCTTGACGTGGT
>NW_008752129.1:0-13684 GCF_000715545.1 Opisthorchis viverrini
TCATCGGTTTCATTCACCTGTCAAGGTATTGTGAATCTTGACGTCATAATAATTTAACCTGCCATATGTATCACCCTCAGAAAATCGTATATAAGTAGATGCCTATCATAGACATTTTATAGCCCTCATTCAGCTCATTCACAATGCGTTCATACACTGGTAAGCGAGTTTCTTAAGACTACCCAAATGACGAGCAATTCAAGCTGGTTTATCGTACGGCAAGCCCGTACAAAATGTCTCGTAATAATGTAATATGTTAGCATGGATATGCGCGGAAACTATGCGCAATTACACGCGTTGTTGTGGTTTGTTCTTTGTGCAAGTAAATCCGCTGGCTGGGGTAGAGCCATCGTCCATTTCAGCTCCGGTAAATTGTGCGGTGTGACAGATGTCATCAAAAATGTTTGGTGTTTTCCGTGAAGATGTTCCACATCAGATAGACAAGCCTTTAAACTCTGAATCGTCTAGAAGACATCCGTGCGCGTGTTTAGTGAAGGTTTAAATTTGACCCCCCATTATCTTTGTCATATTGCTGTCCATATTCGACAGTGAGTGGCCGTTACTGGATGTGGGTAGCATGTCGAATATATTTTCGGTTCTCTCTAAGGTGCGTTAGAGTGTACGTTATTGCGCCAACCTATGGATTACCACCGATAGTGTTTTACTGCGGCATATGTTTATTAATTCAGGTCGGATTGATCAACTTAGATGCAAAATTAATTTTGGTCATTTGGATGTGATGATTTTGGTACGGGTATAGGAAAACAGGTGAATGAAACCGATGAGTAATAAATTGTTGTGCAACAGAGCGCGCTTCAGGTCTTTAAGTTCTTTTTCCAAACATCTGCCAAGTTCTATTACAATTATGGTTGTAGGTTTGGGTGTAAATGACAAATGACAGTGACCAAACGCGTGAAAATTGAAAATGTTATAAGAAACTAAAAAAGCACGCATTCATGTAGCGAAACGTTGTCCTTTTCAGAGATGTGTTTTGTCTGCTGCAGCGTGTTGTATATTGCCTACGTTTTCGCTGAACAAGACCTTGGTTGTACAGAAAGAAGTAAGCAAACAAATGTTCAAGCCAATACACCATAGCAAAAATGCCATTCACAAAACCGCCCGTCAGTGATTTGGGGTCAAAACGCTGTCCAAGAACAAACGAAAGCAATCTAGCCAGCGAACTAGTAAGATAAATTCTATTGAGTGATGATATTCTTGTGTCACGAAAGGCCCGAATAGTTCTGCCGAACAAAACTGTGGACATTGTCTACGTTCAATCTATTGGAAGTCAGCCGAAGAGCTTTCGAGTTTTGGTAAGTTAGTAGACAATTTTTTTTACTTTGAAACCTTTATGTATTGTTTCTTTCATAGGCACAAATTGATGGCCAATATTGCAGCCTCTGCGATGTTTTTGGTGAACAACCGAAGGGCAACAGATTATGGGTCGTCGCCAACAATACAGATTGTTGTGTGCCATTTTCATCCTAATCTGTGTGTCCATCCATGCTGTCATATCTCAATTTAGTATTTTGATCGTAATAAAATAATGGTTAGATGTTATTGAGTGCTGCTCACTTGAAGTCTGAATCAGAAAACTTAGTCACGAAAAGTGTAAAGAGGAAGCATAAACTCCATCAAATTAACAACTCGTTGCAATGAGAAATCGAGCTCCTGGAAGACAACTTATAATATAATAATGATGGTTTGTTTTCGCGACTTGTAAGGAAAGTGCCTTTCGAGGCATAATTGGGCCGTTACAATCTGAACGAGCAGGGAACAACGCCACGTGTAGAGTGGTTCTATTCACGAGACGCGCTTATTATGTGCAAAGACATCGCAGTTGTGTTTCATGAGGTACGCCTGGGTAAATGGCGAAACCGGTTTACTTGAATTGAAATTTGAAACCGTTGCTAGCCATGAGTGACCTTTGGCATCTGCGTAAATTTCCAGGTTCACGAAAAGCAAACATGGAGATCGGGATGGGGAAACTCGAAGTGGAGACAAATGGCGATATTGGTCTCGAAAATATGGTTTACACTGTCCCTCTTTTGGGGAAGTCAAGTTGTGAGTAATATAGTTGATGGGGAGATATCGGCGATGTATAAGGCCGAGTGGACAACGTAAACGAAATCGCTGAACCTGGCAAGGGGCAAGCTAAAATCGCAGATGGAACTCGTTATAGTCAAATCCGAACAAAACGTACCACGGATTAGGATAACGTTGTCCCAGTGGCGGTTGGAGTTGTGTGAATGACTTATTCGTAGCTGCAATCATATGCTGGAGTGGGTGATAAATGACGGTCGAAAGTAGAAACGAAGTGGTTGCGGGAGTGTTATCAGACTGGGTATGGCAGTGTTGTGTCATAATTGCGCTGACATACATCGGATTCCCTGCAGCCCCATAACGCATGTTAAGGCTACGGTAATCCTGCAGGGGACGCCCATATCATTTCTAAAGTGGATGTACGCATCGCGGCTATTTTATCCGTCTATACTGTGACGGATTTCAATATTTTTCTATCAAGCAGAAAATATATAGCTTATACATATATGACTTGTGTCATTCATGGGTATTTCAAACGTTTGAGATAGTTTTCGCATTCTGCTATCGTTATGGTTATACACAATCTGTGATTCCGATTGAACTTTCTCACAGCAGGCGGGACACAAATATTTGAATTATGCATTCGGGTAGTTCGCTGTAGATAATTTTCTGCCTTTTAAGGAGACCATATTCTATTTGAACGAAACTCACAAATACTCAGGTCACTTTTTCGACAGTAAAATGTGTGTTGATTTCGAAGTTTCTCAATGACGGCAACACGCGTTGTTTGAGGCTACATTTAGTGTTTCGCTGAACAAACTTGGACGTGTTATTGAGGTCTATTTAGTGCGGATTGTTAGTTCCGCTAGATGTCTAAGTTCCGAGTTATCCTCCCAGAGTTGTACCCGTGCACAGAACACTCTTGTCGTAACAATTCATTTGTTTGCTTTGTGGTATGTAACTTGCCCAAAGCGCTTCTCCATGGGGTTTGTTTGGCCATTCGGTAGGAATATTGCTGATATCCTCTCAGGTTTTCAAAAGACACAGTTTGCAGGAAAAGCACGTTTGAGCGGGAGCCTACATTTTAAGTTAGCTCAATCACACATGCTGATGTGTTTTGGCGTGGATTTTGCTTTTGAGTAAATTTACACGTCTTTTCTTCTGTGTGCTCCGAACTTATAAGATGTTTGTTTTAAATCAAGAGATTTTGGGTGCTCGTGCTTCATGAATTATTCTTGAACAACCGCAGTAATAAAGTAGCAATTTTATTCTGGCTTCGAGCATAAATCGTGTGTTCAGTTCTGCTGTCTCCTATGATATGGCCCCATTTGTCTGAAGCACGCATACCCGGCTATTTAGCACGCATTGATCAATTTATAGTATTGCAGGAAATCGTCTGTATCTCATGATCTCCCTCCGGTGAAATTTCCAATATTCTCGACTTTCGTCTCATCGAAAAGTGAAAAGGGGCCGTTGCTAGAAACTTTGTAGTAAACAGTTAAATTGGGGCCTTCAAATTATAGTTCGAAGTTCAACGGCGGAAGAAATAATTATTACTATTCTGCATTATCATTTGGTTCTGGGACTCTTCCATCGGAGTTTCTAGAGAGGCTTTATAAAGTTATAATGTCATTTTTTTAAACACAGAAGAGTTTTGCATTCATTTTTTGCCCTGATCCATTAGGTTTAAGTTCGAGTTTTCCGTACGGAATGGTTTATAGCTTAGTGTGATCATAAGTGGACTATCATACACTCTAAAGGAATGAAGGTCCGCTAAGTGATGTCACACTTATATTAGTTGCAATTTCTGTGCCAATTGATGAATCTCATCGCACATTCTTCTAACAACGTCGCGCTTTTAGGTTAAGAGGATCCTGCACATCCAAAATCCTGTAAAGCCGGTTTTCCATAATTTGTATTTAAGCGATAAAACAACAGCTCTCACTTGGTCCGGTTAAAATAAAAACGTTCTGCTACGAATAACGGGTAGCAGTTCACTACCCAAATGACTAGTCATGGATTTTGCAGATAAGTTAGGTTGCTCTTCATTTTTTAGCGCGTCGTATATTCTGCACTCTTTGTTTTTGCTCCGCATTCCTCTAGCTTAAACAACACTTTCTTGCTATGATTAATATCTCTTTGTTAGTTGCCTTTGTTCAAATTGTTTCTGGGGAAGTCCGGAAAACTAATTGCAGTTCCTGCGTTAGGTGTATCAAGTTTACTGGAATGCTTTGTACTGATTTCTCTCACCTGGTTTTTTTATACGGGCTTTGTACTGATTTCTCTCACCTGGTTTTAATACGAGCACTTTTGTTGTGGAAACGAATTTCACTTTCCACTCACGAACACATAATCTGGCTTAAGTTGCTCAGTCGTACTTCTTATGGACTATAACTTTTCGGGCTTTGACCGTATCCCTCTTCTCATTTTGAAAACGGGTATCGGAAGCTCATTTGCTCTCATTCTCAGTGTCTTTGATATCTCGACCATCCCTGGAACACTTCTATGCCGGTAAAAGCACTCCACCGTTGTTTCATATTAAAAGTCAGTTTCACCAAATTCTGCAGCTAGCTATCGTGGCACCAGCCATGCAGTCTTGCTCTCTCACCAACACCTTCAACACTTGACAGTTCGTGTTAATGTCGCGCCAGTCAGCTAAGACATACCAGGTTGATTTCTTTATTTATATTTCTTTTGTGTACGGTACCGAAATCTGTATTATTTTTGTCCTTCTTGATAATCGCAGGTCGTTCGAACATTTCTTCTGCAACACACCCCTCAACAAATGGGGATATATAGGGATTGGTGATTTGCCACTCTACGTACTCTGTTCTCACCTCACTGGAAGACCACAGGTCACTGAGATCGTGGATCGGCCCTCTTTATAACTTCTTACAACCAATGGGCTATCCAGGATAGCATGCTTGGTCCCTTGGTGTCCTCGCTTTGCAGTAACGATGTCAATGATTTGGTCAATCATAAATCTCTTTTTCTATTCAGTGACAGATAGCTCACAGGTTCAGGGCCAGTGACTCTGTTTTACTCTAGCTTATTCTGTCTTTCTTACGCTTCTCCAAAATACCAAGTCCTCTCGCATTTATTTGAAATTCCTCCTAGGATGCGATTGGTAGTCTTCAATGAAGATTTTCAGCCAACATGCTAAGGATATGTTGTTAATTGCGTCAACCCGAGTTATTCGGTCCACCATGAGCCGGCACTCTTTAAGCAAATAGTTAGTCAGCGATTAGAGAATGATCTTACCGGCGCTTAAACGCAAGCAAATAGTCTGCCGGGCCAAGTCTGGCTGGCGGTGATGGAGTTAGGAACCGTTTCACCTGTACAGACACAAGCAACATAGGCGTTTGGAGATAACACGGATGAAGCAAGTATGGCTTGCATGAGCATCCAAAGAATCTTGTGGTAGCTGAAAATTTGGGAAAGTTATAGTTGGTAACTGATGCCGCTTCACGAAACTGCAGAAACATTTCGGTTAGAACAGCAGGTGAAATTAATTAATTAATTGATTACACAAATGTGATAAACAACAGAAAACTCGGTGTAAAAATAACAATTTTTAACGGCATTCTTTTTTTGTTTTTTGCACCCTTGCATGTGAAAATAGTGCGATGAGGAAACGAAAAATACAGATGACTTATGAGAAGTAGTGCAATGAATGTCTAGATGTGAAAGTCCAGAGAAGAGGGTTTTGATAAATGCAGTCAGTATCTAGCCAAAAGACAATGAAGAACGAGGTTAAACACCCCATTCTAGTGGCCTATCCAAAAGTTGAACAACTGTGTGTGGGGAACTTTCCTACGTGATGGACTGACGCATTCATCATGGGGAGTTTGTGACGCTGATACAAACGCTACGGAGGTTGGCGTTGGGTGAAACGGTGAAAATTCGGTAACAAATCTCAGTGTGAAAGGTTAAACGTCTATATAGAATACTCTAAGGGCCTGCTATGTTATAAATTATAAGTTATGTGTGTGAGGGAATTATTCAGAACAGGAAGACACGCGGAGCACAGAGAAGTTTCGTGATAATACTGTATATCAGCAAGCATTTCCACATTGTATCCCGACCGATTTGGCGTACACTGTTGTGTTGAAGACGAACGGAACTGGTGAGACCGGCCAAATATTGGTTTGCAGGATTCTACAGAGGAACCTGATTCTTCTGATCACCACTTGGGAGAAAACGAAGCCACTTTTGGAGAGGAATATTCAGAGATAACCCAATCCACAAGTATGTGTGACGAGTAACCATGAAGATAGGGAAGTTGTCAATGTTGCACAGAAAAGTGGGAAGAAAAAGGAGGTTTTTGGTCGTATGTTGAAGAGGATTTTTGTAGCCATAAAGTCGAGGACATTTTTGTTCCAGATAGTGCAGAAGTAGGTTGTCTCCCTTAATCCAACGTTGAACCTATACCATGTATTTAGCTCATCAGCACAAAGTAGCATTTCATTGCTAGTTGTAAGGGAGATGCAAATCAGGTCAACATAGGTACAAAACGCCTGGAGACATAAATACGGACTAGTTTCGTTTATCGGCGCACTTTTCGGAGGGTCCTTTATCCGTGGATTTAGAAGGCCTTCGAAAAGTTTAACATTTGACCGCGAGGTGTTCGCCATAATGCCCCAAGGCCGGTGGCGATTGGTAGCGCATGAAACAAGGTAAACATATTGCACATCTTAATCGTGGCCAAAGTTCAATGAGGAATCGTATTAGGACTCTCATCCCAATATCAACGATGAGAACATCACAATGCAATAGTTGCGCTGATTTTGGCGCAGCTCACTAGTGCTGCACAATGTCTCTTTTCATACGGCTTGTCCATTATCCTGCTACCATATGGGCGTTTAGGTGATATGCGTTGTGTCAGCGCTCCCGTTATGGGCATAAGGGCACGCAATTCAGTCGAGTATTTTGTGGCGGCCATGATCTAAAAGACCAGTGACCACTTTTAGGAGTTAGCCAAGCGTTAATCACTGAAGATTATCGGATCAGCTGATTTGGCTGAAGAGCGCGCCACTGGGTGTGAACTGCGAACTATAGTCCAGCCTACAACTTTAAGTTTATCTTTAAAGGATGACTGAAACACCATCGTCCTCTAGTCCACAATTGTGATGCAGACCTTTTCAACAAAGGTGTTAAAACGACAATCGCTTACCCCTTTCACTACCAACCAAACCCATCCAACGTATCCCGACTGTTCAATTTATTTCAATTTATTCCTGAGCATGTCATCAATGATACAGTTTGTCGAAGGCGGGACCACCAAGACAGGTTCAATCACGATCCTGCTATTCGTACAATTGTAGCTCACAAGCAAAGGGAAATATGGCAACCAACGTTTGGCACTCTAGCTCCTAAAGCTTAATTTCTTTGCTTGTTCTGCCTACATAACCAAATTTTGCACTCTTCTCTATTATCAGCACGTTTCAAACCCAGGCCTATTTTATCCACCAGAATTTCCGCGCCTTCCCATGGCACTGCAAACAGCACACTAATTGGAATCTGGCAGTTCTCGACAGTGGCGTTTATACGCTTGGTGACAATTAGACTTCCTCTTCAGGTCTGTTTCCAGTGTACTGACCCTCTGTGTACTGTGTGTACCCTCTGTGTGTGACCCTCAGTGTACACAGCACACTAATTGGAATCTGGCAGTTCTCGACAGTGGCGTTTATACGCTTGGTGACAATTAGACTTCCTCTTCAGGTCTGTTTCCAGTGTACTGACCCGTTGATTCCCTCTACTTGTGGTCGCAGTGGAGTTCCTTCTCTCTGTTACTACCATTAGCAATCAGCTCCATTCTGTGCGAAGCTTTGCAGTATATAAAAGAATTTGGAGGCTACTATAGACAACACTATATTTCAACATGACATTCAGCCAGTCAGAATGCACGAGGCATGCCTGGTTTGAGTGGACCAGCTGGGATTTAGATGTGAGAATATTTGACTGGGAGAATATTTTTAACTGAGGCTTTATCTTTTAAAGTCAGCCTGTGCTGAAAGGCGGAGACGTGCCATGCAGTAGTTTTATCCTCATCGGTATTCAGCAAAAGTGGGCACCTCGTTATACTCAGAGAATTTTAGACCCCGATCATCTAGCCAGCGCCCGAAAGATAATCTATTTAGCCACGGATGTTTAGACATGCATATGCGATCGGCAAATTTGGCAATCAAACCTACATGTATGTATCTGTACAATTATGTAGGGTTTGGGGCACCATGTGAAGCGAGTACGATTTATGCTGGAAAGTTCATACCAAGGATAAAACACCACCTGTCTTATAGGTGTATGCAACCTGGGTAGTCTGATTAAACGGTCACCTCGCTTAACAATTTGAGGATGTAACACGCTTCAAGCGTAACGGCGCATGTGAGTAGCTCTTGTTCACATAGAACTTTGTTTGCACTCATATTGGAAGGTGAATTTTATGACCGATTTTTGAGAACTACTTTGCAGTGTTTGTTCAAAATTGTGTAATAGAAAATGGCTATCCACATATATTCAAGAAGACATGTCAACTGTCAGTTTTTCAAAATGTGTGCAAATGAGCTTGCCAAAGAACTTGTAACCCTTTAGTTGTTGTTTGTTACTAAGTGAGCTTGCAGCGGAGGGTTTTCTACTTTCACTAGTACTACCACCTGAATCTGTAGTATACTTACTTGTGGCATCCATTCATTATGCTAGGTTGGGCGCAATCATTCGTGTGTGTCCTAAATCCCAGCCCAATTTCCTATTGCATTGTGACACTTGAAGAACGCACACACATTTGCTTGCTCATCCTACTCAAGCGTTCAAGGACATAGTTAGCCTAGACTTGATATTTTCCACGGTGTGAGATCATTTCGACTGGTTCATGCATTATTCGCTAGAAAAATACTTGCAAATTTGGCGTTCATGGGGACATTTTAACTTAAAGCTTAGGTTAAAAGCAATGGGCGATGGTTTCCTAAGTCAAGGCTTTAGAAGTGGTCCTACGTATTTACTAGTACACAAGAGTCAATAGCCACAACAGGGATTAGTGGGATTTCTATTTGTCCCAATATTTTAGGGTGGAAATTTGGTTATTCCAAATTATCCATGGGTTTATGTACGTCGATTTGGATTTGAGGAGTTTGGACTTCGGTGACCTTCAGTAAATTGTCCGACGCTTTGCGTACAACACTTTATTTACCTTCTCAGTGAGCCGAAATGGAAAATGGAGGTCTGAAACCAATATGATTTTTGTGGCTAGATGTTGCGAAGTGCAATGATGATTGGGTAGTCTCTATCAAACGTTCAAAAAAAGATTTATATATTAGGTGGCGGATATGTTTAATCACACCGATAATCATTTGGATTCGATTGCGAGTGGCCTTCTGATTGGCATTCATACATTGAGAAGACAAATTTTACACACGGGAATTGTGCGCGAAAGAACAAGCAACAGGACATTGGACACTGCAGTCATCTCGGAAAACGCACAAAAGCCTTGAACTATTGAGCACTTAAAGTACAAAATGCCGGCATCTCACATTAAGATATTGATGACACGCAGTGAATGGTGTTCGTCTCAATTTCCCCGAGAACATCAAATAATCCGACCAAGATAAAAACAAAAAAGTGCACCAGCGACAAGATTGCACGGTAACAATTGCAGACGGAAACTGGCTTATTTGTGACGTGCTTGCGGGGCCTCTGTCTTGGGCCATTACCATGCAGCAGAATTAAGGGACAAAGCTGTGTCTTAATTTGGCCAAATAGGACTCATACGGTTTGGCCTGTAATTTATCTGCCCGGTGAGAATTAATATTGAGATATGGAGGTCCAAAGCTGTAAATATGTAATAAAGTGACATAAATAATTACTTGTTCAATGCAAGTAGATGATTCTAAGGAGAGGTCGGGCTCCAAGCAGAATAGTCCAGAAATTGTATCTAGGATTTTTCGGTTGCAATCAATTCCTGTCACCACTCGTTAAACTTCTGTCTGTTAAACAGGAATATACAGCTTTACATTTTAAACGGGTTCGTTAACTCGTCAGTTTTTGACATCCAGGATTCCGGGTCATGATTCCCGAGTGAATCAAGTTCGGTTTATTCGATATTATCTACCTCGTAAACGGCACACCCGTGAATTGGATGCCTCTGATCATTTCGGCTTTCTTGTAAACTCGCTACAACAGAAAACAAATTTTAAACGGGTTCGTTAACTCGTCAGTTTTTGACATCCAGGATTCCGGGTCATGATTCCCGAGTGAATCAAGTTCGGTTTATTCGATATTATCTACCTCGTAAACGGCACACCCGTGAATTGGATGCCTCTGATCATTTCGGCTTTCTTGTAAACTCGCTACAATCAGAAAACAATCCGAACTTCATTCTTCTCGGCTTTCTAATCTTGAGCAGGCGAGATTGATTTCGTGCACTCAGGAGCATCTTGTTTCATTCAGGTTTGTGCGCAAAACTTCCGGTTTGCAGGCTTATATTTTACATCTTTACAACTAGGAACTCTCGTGGGTTTTATTCGAATTTCAGGAGGTGTGTGTCGACTTTGGAGATCACTGTCCTTTTTGAGGAATGCACCGGGTAGCAATGAACCCTTGACATTTCAGATTATTTCGGCCGCAATTTAACAACTGTCACTGCCAACACACAATCAACCAGTGTGCAGTTTCAAGAGTCGTCCTTGCCTAAGTGGTTCATATACTAATCTGTTCCATGGCTGCACATTTTCGGTCTCGAAGGGAGTAGATTTTATGTCTTTACAACTTCCGCCAAGGTTAACTCCTTCAAATAAATAACACACCAAACGTTTGATCTCAATTCTCGCCCATGGATCTAAATGCCGATTCTTTGATAAACTAAACGATTATTCCGTTGTGTTGGATTAGTTTTACTTTGCATCTCAACGCAGCGTGATTCCGTCAGAGAATTATCTCCGTACTATTGGGGAGAATGCCTGAGCCAATTGCTGTTTGCATCCGTTTGAGTATTCTGTAAAATATGGAGAATGGGGTATCCGTTTATGTCACCGATGGAGACTTTGCTTTAAAGTACAAAATATTCAATTGATTGCCCACCATAAGTACAACCGTCTCAGTTGTCCACTGGACTACAGACTACGCTAAATCGGCCGACACGTTATTGGCTTACTTGGTACACATGGCCACTGCTAAATGCTCAAAAACAATGACTGTTTCCACCGTACCCACAGCAATATTCCAATAGTTTTGGAGTTTATCTTTTAATCGCTTACGCTCCTGCAATTAAAGACTTGACTTATTGAAGTATGAGGACATCACGCTGTCGATCGCTGTCATCGACTATTGGCATGCGCAATGAGTGAACAACTGGATGCATAGTGACTATGCCTCTCCGACTGGAGATGAAACGCTTGAAAGCCGATAGCCAAGCTTGGCGAACAGATCAACAGCCATCTCACTGGGCGCCATTAGGACATTCGGACTACCAAAAGTTTGACACATCAATAACTGAAACGTTTTATCACAAGCGCCTGATCAGAGGAGGAACTATCTCACTTATAATATCGCTCGTCCTTCACTCACACGGAGAAATACATTACTAGAGAATGGAAATTGTATGCAACAACATCACACACACGAAAACATGATGCCACTTACCACTGGGCTTTGTGTGGAAAAGACACAGATGCGGGAGCCCGGGCTGGTCAGATCAAAAAACAATCCCATGGTTTTAACATAGAAACTAATAGCATTAACGAAAAGTTCAGCTATTTTCTTCCAAACTCCACTACCTGAAACGTGTTTTGTGCAGCAAACGAATATAACCGGCACAAAGCAGAATGCACTGGTCTTTTTCTGGTTCTGAGGTGATATCGCCCACTGGATTCAGCGCCCAGTGAACAAATATTCTGTGGAATAACAATATCGTGACAACGAGCGATAATCTTGGGAGGCCTGATCAGCAGATTTGCTGAAAGCGGGATTTTTCAAAGATCTTGAATAACGCCTTTTACGTCAATATTTTATAGAAGTTGATTTTCAAGTTTCACACCCTGGCTAGTTCGATAAGTGCGAAATCCATACTTCCCAGATTAAATCCGACACCCGGATTTTCCCCATTGCATGCGGTTGGCATCTATCAGAAATCAGGCGAAAGTGTTACTGCAAACGACTAGTTTTCTTTTGAGGACAATCCATATTTGGAAATTTAGAAATTCAAAGCACTGGAATGTTTTCTTTTGAGGACAATCCATATTTGGACGTTGTACACCGAAATTCAAAACACTGGAATGGATTACTTTGCAATCCATCCAAGTAGTTCAGAAAAGTCGCCTTAAAATTAACCCTCCGTTTCACTCACACGCCAATATCCCTTCTTCAAATGACCCTTTTTAATAAGTCAGTTTCTTGTCGTAAACAACTACAATCAAAAATATTTATTCAATTTTGGATTTTCGGACATCATCTCTGAGGGGAATCCGTTGCCACATCAATCATTTGTGCATGTGTCTAGTACCACAACCACAAAATTCAGGCGGGTAAACCTGTGGAATCATACAAGATTGGACTTTCCTTTACCAATATCACATACGGTAGAACTTATTCACTCTACTGGATCATTCCACCACTTGCCTACCTCTTAGAAGAATAACGTTGCTACTTTAAAATTTGAAGTTCAGATACAACAAACCCAAACAAATTTAGCATAGATAAGACCCACCGGTCACTTCGTCTTACACACTGCTAATTGTTCTGCAGGAATGATAAGGCATTGCATTTTTCGCCAGACATGGCTTCCCTGTGAGTAGGCTCTTAAAACAAATGCTTGGGTTCTCCCGTCCAGTCGTGAGCGACCTGACCTCACTTAGAACCATGACACTTACAATAAACAATACTCTCAAGAATTCAGGACGCAAGTAAAGTGGTCGATCTATCCGCCTCATCACTCTCTAATTGCTTGCAGCTATGCATTCCTTGTGATGCGGAAGCTGCTGCGGCGGGATGTGCAGTGAACGCAATCGTCCTAAACCACCCGGCGAGTGTGTCTATGTTTGACTGGATACCTGTTGATAATCGCCTCTGTGCAGTTCGTCCGCTAACGTCTGTGAAGGAAATTTGCCTGTGTCTGCTTATGCCTCAAATGACTGCACCTCTGACACCATTAGGATAGGTTTTATGACACCCTGAATAGGCTGCTGAGGTGAGCCAGAAGCTCAGATACCGTGATGGTTGGCGGAGATATGAATGCTCAGTTTATCTGTGATCTGATTGAAATGTCGGCGTGGATTGGACTTGTTACGCATGAAACATGGTGAACGATAGGTCCGAATGGTAATTCGAGATTTAATTACGTGTTTGAAATGGATTGGAATCTGTACGTACTGACAATGCTTTAAGATTGATTCTGCTATGTGTTTACCTCCAACTGTTTATATGCGGTACTGGCTTCCGTGATGGCCGAAGTCGTCGGGCTACATTGTGTCCTCCACCAGCGAGCCTGCAACAAACTCAAATCAATCATACAGCCATCAGTTGCAGATGGCGCGAATGAATAACTGAGTACCGATGGTTTTTGAACACCCTTGTTCAGTCCAACGAGCCACTTGTCCGGAGTCTTCTCCCTCGACGTTTTACACGGCCGTGTATACTGCGGACAAATTTCTTG
>NW_008752129.1:16011-16776 GCF_000715545.1 Opisthorchis viverrini
TCCGTAGCTTTCCAGCGTCCGCTGAAGAAAGCTTTTGAAACACTGACTCTACACTAGGAATTATCTCCTCCGCTCTTATTACTTTTTGCTCACGGTGAAGTTTAGCCCCTTTTCTAACATAGAGTGTTCGTCTTCACTCAGTGGTCTATCTGACAAGTTAACTACACTACAGTAATTGGTGGATAGTTTCTTCGTTTCTGTGACCTTTCTGGGGCCCTGATTTGTTCAAGGACCTTTACTAGCAGTAAATTCTCCTAGCTTTCCGAGATAGATTTAGTAGTATGGGTTCGTCAGACCCTCGCCAATACTGTGGTATAGAGTAAGTCAGAAAAACACGTAAGTAAAGACAATTATCGGGATATGGGTTCGTCAGACCCTCGCCAATACTGTGGTATAGAGTAAGTCAGAAAAACACGTAAGTAAAGACACGGGATTATCGGGAACACACGGCCATCTGGTCTGCTTTCGTGGCGAGTGATCAAACATCTGAGTCCATATCGAGTAAGCCCACAACACTGATGCGAGTAAGTCAATCGGACATACACCCAATCAGCCACTCAAGGCACACGTCAGATCGAGGTTGGAACGATGAACGGACACGCACACACGCAAACCTCCAGACATACCGAAGCAGCTACTACACCTTTCTACGCTCGACCGTCTCCTCTCGTCCACTTGTTCCATTGACTGCAAATACGAACAAGCTCGCCCACTGACCTCAGCTGCTGAACACTGAATCTCAAGGGACAGTTTTATCATGCATTA
>NW_008752129.1:16789-21265 GCF_000715545.1 Opisthorchis viverrini
GCTGTTTTGTTGTATGGCTCTGAGACTTGGGCTGTTTGAGCAGCGGAAACATGGCGTGTTCAGATGTGCGTCAAATGTTTACTGAGAACACCAGCTCGTGTGGGTTGGTGTCGAAAATCCGCAACGAGTCAATTAGGAAGCGAGTTTACGGTTGAAAATCGGTTATTTCCGTTGAGGAACGGCCCCAGCATCACGAGCTTCGTTGGTTGGGGCATGTGTTGCGTATGTCTAACCATCGTTTGCCGAAGAGAGTGCTACCTTCCATGCCCAATTCAGAGTGGTGGAGGCAGAGAAGTTGCCAGCCCTTGACCTGCCACATGGGTACGAAGAAGATTATGGAAATTTTGGGTACTGTCGGTTCCAGTCGCCTTGTGGGATGCGGACCGGATAATGCTGACCGCGCCTGGTTGGAAACGCTGCAAAATACCGCTGCCAACAGATATCAGTGGCGCTTATGTAGTCAGTTTCTATCCTGATTGCCTGGGTGAATGTGTGGAGGTTTAGGTACCCCGGTATGTTTGTAGTAAGTTAGCACTAAGTCCATTTGCCCCGTAGGAACACAATCCACCCTGGCTAGCTCCTGGAACTAGGAGGACAATAACCAGCTCTGTAGTACAACATTTAGCTGACACTGCCCACCACGTGATAACCAGTCAAAGTTTCCGCTTTGTTTACAAGGCGCCGTCTAATCAAACCAGATCAGTACAGCAGCGCACATTTGCAGTGACTGAAGCTATCACCATAGGACATCACGACCCCATCCTTTGTCGGCAAAAAGGCTTTGTTCGTGTGTTGTACTTACCATGGTCCAACTCACCTCCCATCACACATGCATCGTGTGCTGAACACACAATTACAACTGCCCCAAAATCAATAGGCCAATTCATCCTGTTGGTGACCGAAACTAATTTTTCTTTCATAGGTAGCCAATGTCATCTCAATCGATTCCCTGTTCATTTACACCATTCTCATTCAATTATGTGAAATACCGCCCTCTTAACCTTCGCAATCGTATGACTCGAAAAGACCTTGCCGAATACATACTCCTCAACCCATCAGTGTTCTTATTATAAAAAGGTGGAGAAATATCACAGCCGGTTCCGAACATGACCCGGGGCAAAATTTAACCAGACGTTATGTCAAAGTGAGCGTACAAGGCGTCGGTGAAATACGGTTGAGACAAACGTTATAAAAAATGGAGGGGAGGCAGAACGCCCGGATTTTCGAAGATTATTTCACCTGTTTTGTACGACTGGTTCAGGGAAACCACTTGTCAGTGGCACCATCAGGATCGCAATATGCTAACTATCCCAAATAAACAAGACTGCCCTGACTGGTGTGCCAAACACTTCAAACAACAATTGCAGTGGCCACCAGCCGGCGCTCAACTGAACCCCAGATTTGACATAGAACCCTGAACGGTGAAATTGGGACCACCTATGAACTCGAGGGTTAATGACTGCACATGTTCTCTTAAGCACCAGCAAGCCTTTGGTCCGGATAAACTCATATTTTTCAAAATGGGAGATGATGTCCAGAGTCAGTGCTTGTCCGATCTGCGTGCTTTTAGCTGGGAGAAGAAGTCCTTTTATTGAGAGTCGCTTAATAATGACAAGTTGCAGGCAAAAGGGCTCATAATGTGTGGTAATCACAAGGGGATCAGCTTGACCACGGTCATGACCAGATTGTTGGCGTCACTGCTACTTTATCACCTTACGGTTGAGACGCTGACTCACGAGCATAAAATGAGATTCCGGACTAGTTGGGATTGAGATGACCAGATGTTTACGCTGTGTCAGGTGTCAGAAAAGCACGTACAAGCGACCCACAATTATAGTTTCCCTAAATATCCAAGGCAAATTCCGCTCCAATGACCAGTCTGTCCTTCTAGACAGGGTTACCCTCCGAGAAATGTCCTAAAACTTTATGAATATAATGTGCTCTTTGTACTATCAGATTCCCGGACTTGTGGGGGTATACGGCGGGCTCTCCAGATGTTGCCGTACACGAAGAGGTCTCCGTCCGAGATTCCTACTTTATTTATTGTCATTTAATTTCGAAATCTATGACGTCCTAAGGCAAACGCCGTAATGTCTCCAAAACTTTCGTGATCAAATAGCCCATGATGAAATTTTTTCCACCTGGAATGCGCCAATGATACCGTTCTCATCTTCGAGAAGAATAGAAGGCGAAATTATCTAAGAATGCACCCACAAGCAATAAGCTTATCCTCATGAATATGCAGACACCGAAAACGTCAGTTACAATTAAGGAAAAGGCACTGATTTTTGTGGGGGTTCAACGTGTCTTGAAAGTTGAATTTATTCTGATTTCATAAAGGCTGACGCAAGTAATGACACAGGTGTATGGTGTACATACGGCCAACTGGTCAGCTTTCGCTGTAGGTGAGCAAACATCTGAGTCCATATCCAGTCAACCCACAACGCTCATGCGAGCGATTCATTCAGACATGCACACAATCAGCCACTCAGTTCACACGCCAGATCGATGATGGAATGATGAACGGACGCGCGCACGCGCAACCACTCTGACACACTGAAGCAGCCATTACAATCCTCCACCTCAAGATTTAGCCCATTCCATCTTGATAACTTTCGACTGGCCTTGTCTCCATAGCCTATCGGCGCAGGCAGCTTGACGCAGCTGTGGTTGTTTCCAAAATCTCTTGTTTCACTCCGGATTGCCCTTGCACTGTGAGCTCAAGTGTTTATTGCGCATCTTGTCCATGCTTTCTAGTTCTGATATGGTCTAATTAACGGCGTATTATCCTCCTGTCTCCTAACAGCACGTCGGTAATGTTATGGCTTGTCGACTTCACCCATCCACCCACACATTCATTATTTGAAGGCCGGAGTTTGAGGTAACCCTCCTAGACACCTCCTAATGTGCGTGTTTATCTGAGTTTTGCTTTATGGAACACAGTCATTTTTGCCTTTAGATGCCCAATACGAGCGTGCCATATCCAAACGTGTTCGAAGTCTTTGACCCGTAAGCAACACGCAGGGAGCCTGGCTCGCAGTAGTGTGTGGCGTAATTCTGTACTGCATCAAAAACTTGTCCAACTTTTTCGAAATGGTATGGTGCTGTTTAAGCATACTCGATCGCGTTGGTTCTCAAAAATTTTGAAATTCAGCAGTGGTGAAAGCCGTGCCGTTAGCAGAAGCAATTGTATCCGGTACGCCATGCGATGCAAGATTGGTGCGAAGTATAGACATGGTTGACGGACTAGATGCAGTTCTAGTGGGATCCGCGTGTATCCACTTGGAATATGCTTAGACAATCACCAGCATCATGTTACCTTCAACAGGGCCACAATAATCCACGGCTGTGAGGGCCACTGGCAAGTTGATGTGGACACTGCTGCAGGCTAAGCCCTACTTCTCTGACATGCTTCACACCCTTGCACGATCATTTCTACATCGTGATCGATAACAGGCCACCAGACATTGTGCCTTGCTAAAACCTTCATTCCTGTGTTACCTGAATAACATGGATGTAGTTCTCTTAATATGTCCGGATGGTAGTGCTTCTGAATGATCACTTTTGCTCCTCATAATAGACAACCATCCTCTACACTTAGCTCCGACGATCGATAATAGAATCCGTTCAGTGCAATTCCAACATTCTCCGGCCACGGACACGGAGTGAAATGAGGTAAACTTGAGAGTTCTGGCTCCGTTCTTGTTTCTACCCGTATTTCAGTGGCAGTGATAGGCAAACCATCAACTCATTAAATTCACCAGCTCGGCTGGTTTCGATGTGTGTAGTGGTACATCCCCAGAGCATAGGCGACTAAGGGAACCCACCTTGAGATTCCCTTGTCCAGGAACGTACTGCAAACGGTACCGATAGAATGCAAGTTTCAAGGCACAAGTCCTAGTTTCAGTGACTTCAAATTCTCCTCCGTGGTACACTGGTTTGTCAGAATAACGTCTCGATGGACGAACGTTTTAGGTATCCCGCAATAACGTTTTCAATTGTGCGTTGAAGTATAGATGGAGCGGAATGGATTCCAAAACGAAGGATATTCAACGTAAACAGACCTCTATGAGTGCTTGTGAGAATTTAGTTTCGTACGTATATCGGTATAACCAGACGAACTAGAAATCCAGAGTTCAGCGAAGCGTAACAACCAGCGCGTATGTATTCGAAATGGCGAATGTGTACAGCATATGGAATATTAAAACAAGAGAATAATCAATAGAGCAATGAGTAGAGTATCAGTCATGTTAATCACATCCGCCACACATTGAATGAGCGTGTGGATGTTTATAGCCCAGTGGTGGTCTTGACCGCAATCTTCCGGATCTTCTCGGAATGGAAACTTCAGACTCTTCACAGGTGGTGTTCTTCAGATACGTTTTGTTCAGCTACCATAAGAGCATCCACAATGGACTCATTAGTATTTGAAACAGCAGGAGTGCCGTCAACAGACTAACCTTTGGTATTGAACTC
>NW_008752129.1:22816-43407 GCF_000715545.1 Opisthorchis viverrini
TCATGTTTACCACAGTGCTGACCGTTGTGGCGGGTTTCAATTACTCCGTTAATTAGAACTACTTGTAAGAATGAGCTAAATCTAGGTGAGAGAAACTTTTGTTCTTACCAATTTGTGTGTAGACGTCCCCGATCTTAGCTAAATGGTAAGGTTCTGTGGGTATGCTGGCACTGACCATGGTTTTATGGTCACCGCAAATTCTAATTGTGCCGTCCGGTTTCAGTATCGCCACAATTGTTTTAGCCCTCTCCGAGAACTCCATGATTTGAATTAACCCTTCACGTTGCGAACGGTTAAGTTCTTCTTCAACCTTTGGGAACGTTAGTTAGGGCAGTGACGAAGCCTTCGGTAATCGCGGTTGTGTTCCCGGCGGAACATATATATTCACCTTTCCCCCGGAGAACTTGCCAGACTTTGGCTCCACAAATACTTCTTCACAGTTGCGGATAAGAGATTGAACACTAACGTTTAACGTAGCTATGGGTAGCTGTTGAAGCCAGTCACGTCCTAACAGTTTTGGACCACTACTTTCAGCAATATATATGGTTTCGTTCACCGTCAGACGCTTATATGAAACGTTCACATTTTTCGTCCCGAGCAACTTCACCTCTTCTCCTGCATATGTTCGAAGCCGGACTAGGACTTGCTGAAGTTTACTTTTCGGGATGTATTGCCGTGACTTTTCACTTCCAGCTCAAAGATCACTGGGGCACTGATCACCTGTAGTTCTAATTGATACGGCGAATGAACGCGTTTGGTGGGTGCAGCTGCACGAAGGACGTATTCCGATATTTCTAACCTTGTAACTTTATTCGTAACAGCAGCTTTAGTTTCGGAAGCTGGTGCTGAGTGGCACACTTTCGCGTGATGTCCACGTTTCTTACAGTGATTGAAAACTGTTTGTGTGTGCCGGCAATCCTTCCGATTGGTGTGACGGCCTCTACAACGATAACACTTACAGCGTTCTGTTCGACGACTACTGTATTCGATTTACCTGAGACGATTGATCTATCGACTCTGATCTCCTGGTAGGTTGCACAGATCGCAACAACGTCGCGTTATTCACTGCTATTTTTAATGCCACCGCAGCATCGTAGGCCGTTTCCAAACTTAAGTTACTATCAGCAATCAAACAATGTTGTATGCGAACGTTTCGCACACCAACTACTAAGCAATCTCAGATCATATCATTTCAAAAATTTCCGTAGTCACAATACTCCGTCAGACGTCGTAATTCCGCTACAATCCGCCATGGATTCTCCTTCATTGTGTACTCTTGTATTGAACTTGAATCGCTGGGCGATAACAGAAGGCTTAGGATTGTAATGCTTGAGGACGATAGGCACAAGATCGTCAAATGTATTCGTATCTGGTAAAGCCGGAGGGACCAAGCCACGTATCAAACTGTATGTTGTCAAGCAACGAATCGTAATAAGTATGTTCACTTTCCGCTTGTCGTGGGTGATCTCGTGTGCAAGAAAGTAACAATTCACCCGTTCCACGTATTGGTTTCATGGGCCTTCACTAGCAGTAAATACTTCTAGCTTTCCTATAGACATTTAGTAGGATGGGTTCGTCAGCCACTCGCCAGTATTGTTTACAGTCTTGTTTAAAGTAACTCAGAAAAACAGGTATGTAATGACACGCGTGTTTTGTGTACGCGCAGCCAACGGATCCGCTTTCGCGGTGGATGAGCTAATATCTGAGTTCATACCCAGGGGACCCACAACGCTTTTGCGTGCGAACAAATCGGACACACCCAATCAGTCACTCAAGGCACACGTCAGATCGAGGTTGGAACGATGAACGGACACGCACACACGCAAACCTCCAGACATACCGAAGCAGCTACTACACCTTTCTACGCTCGACCGTCTCCTCTCGTCCACTTGTTCCATTGACTGCAAATACGAACAAGCTCGCCCACTGACCTCAGCTGCTGAACACTGAATCTCAGGGGGGATTTAGCATGCATTAGGGCGGGCTGTTTTGTTGTATGGCCCTGAGACTTGGACTGTTTGAGCAGCGGAACCATGGCGTGTTCAGATGTTCGTCAAATGTTTACTGAGAACACCAGCTCGTGTGGGTTGGTGTGGAGAATCAGCAACGAGTCAAATAGGAAGCGTTTTTTGGTTGTAAATCGGTTGTTTCCATTGAAAAACGTGTCCGGGACCTGAAGTCTCGTTGGTTGGGAAATGTGTTGGGTGCTGTTTTGATGCCCAATTCAGAGTGGCGGAGGCGGAAATGTGATCAATCGTTAACCTGCGAGAGGGGTATGAAGGAGATGGCGGAACGTTTGGGTGTGGCCGGTGCTAGTCGCCTTGTGGGATGCGGACCAGATTATGCTGACCGCGCCTGGTTGAAAACGCTGCAGGATACCCCTGCCAACAGAAATCAGTGGCGTTTATGTTGTCAGTTTCTATCCTGATTGCCTGGGTGAATGTGTGGAGGTTTAGGCACCCCGGAATGGTTGTAGTAAGTTAGCATCAAGTCCCTCGATCCCTAACTTCATTTGTTTTTCTCTAAATAAGGCTGTCAATTAAATCATGTTTGTCCGGCAATGAAGCATCGCTCTTTAGAACTAATTAAATGCTGTCGAGCATGATGAGCACTAATTCTCTTAAGCCATTCCTGATATGTTTTGCCACCGGATGATTAACCCTATGGTGTTTGAGAATTTCTCTTCGGAAATTTTTTTCTTTTTGAAATTATGAACGTCATCACAATCTTTGGATGCTTTCAGTAAGTTAATTGACTGTTGGTTTGGTAGTAGTTATTCTGTTCCGCTGACGTTGTCAAATTATCACGCAGCTAATCGAGGAACAGGCGTTTCACAGACATACTGATGCTATTTAATTTTTTAATGTTAAGAAAAGTGCATAAAATCTAAGTGGGTGAATCTAGCTGAGGGAAACTAGGGTCTCAATAATACATTTGCTATATTGTATGTAAAATCATCAGACAGCTTGTGTGACGTGTTGTGTCGTCAGAAATTGGAGATGCGGAAAGTCCGTTTGTTGTGTCAGTGGCGTCCCACTTCGTCACACTGTGTGACAACCACGCTGCTCATCAAACATTATCACGAGGATGGCAGGATGACGAGAACAAATTCCGTGGTTAACACAGCCCACTGAAGTGAAGCCGAAACATCACAGGATTTTGGTCGAAACAGGAGTAAATCGTGAATGAGAAAGTACTGCCAAACTAACTGGAATAAATCAAAAGACATTCAATTGTTGCTTTTAGGAATAATGACAGTTTGCTTGGTAACGTTTGGATCGCACTTCATGAAATCGCCACGGGTAAAAATTATTTTCTTACAAGTGCACTCATATTTTCAGTGAAAACAACTCACTACTACATGCTACGCACTGGTTCAGCCGAGCAATCGCAGTTCAACTACTGGCATAGTGAAGCCGAATGGCTTAAAACATAGTGCTCACATTTTTATGGCCGCATGGCATGTTGCCGACCAATTTATTTCAGCATAAGATCCGATAGTCTGCTCGATTACGACGATGGGGCCTCTAATAGGATAGATGCCATTCGGCTGGGACGCAACTTTGGATATTCTAACTTGTGTTAAATTTCACCGGTTTTCGTGTCCTTTACCTCGAATGAACTCTCCATTAATCCGTTTCATCATTCCATTATGTTGCGCGTGCCATGCACTGCGTGGCTCCGTAATAAATGATCAGCCACGAATGCACCATTCATCCTTATTAATGTGCAGACTACAATTTTTCCCTTGATCAAACACCATGCCGTCAGCCCTCCCCCAGCAAACTTGTTTTATTGGTAGAGGATGAATTACGCTGCCAAATTCAGAAGAGGCAGCGGGCTTTTCTGGTTACAATTGAGCGTTCCAACAAAATATTGTGGAAATCTGTACCTTGTTTGCATTTCATTGACCACTCCAACATATCCGGTTAATCTAGTTCAAACTTGGGCGCCTTACCAACGATACATTTGATTGCATTCACATACATTCAACGCTTTAACGTGCTTTGATAGTGTGTGGAAACTGAGGGAAACAGGCTTTAATAGGAGACTGAAACGCTTTTGTGCAAATATAATCCAGCCCCAGAAATAAATTTCTACTTTAGCGTAACAAACCCTTAGCTTGCCTAATCTTGGTTCAAGATAATACGGGTACACAAGAATGAGCACTGCAATCATCCCGATATTGCAATTCTACGGGCCATTATTTTTAGTAGAGTTAGTCGTGGGTCACCGCTAGCATTGTAAATCAGAGTTCATTTATATCTCAGTTGTTTAGAAACGGCGACATTCTTATTCCCGGTTTATCTCCACTAAATCGCCAGATATCACAAGGATCACCTAACATTTCCATTCACAAAATGCGTGCATTAAGGGCTAGTCGTACGCGAAACCCAAAGAGGTGAAGTAACCGTAGTTGGTCACTTAGACTTTCTGTAACATTGCAAAATTACCGTGTTATCAATTCGACCGTCTTACAAAGTGATAGAGGAGTAAACCCAAAGCGAAATCCTTGGAAGTTTAGTTTGCTGCGCGTCTATGTTCAGTTTAGTGCGTTTTTTTTTGCTGTACCAGGGTTTGTGTAAAACTGGTTACTTTATCAGACTAGTGTGAGTATTACAAGACTAATAAGACAAATTATTCTGGGTTGAAGCCCTTTGGTACCTCGATTTGTATTGTGATTGAGGCATACCATATTACTGAAAGTGGTCAATATATGGAGATTTAAGCCTTCAATCAGAAACGCCACCATACAAACTAATGCGCACGTCTGTGGAACACAGATGTACTGAGTAAAGTGTAGGTACAATTTAAATGCAGCAAACTTCAAAAGATCGCATAGTTCAAAGGTCGATAATCGTTCCTCTTCCCTCAGTATCCTCTAATGAGCGCAGCGGATGCATTGCCGTAGAAGTTCTGTTAAAGCCCCCTACATAAAAATTGATTTCAGAATTGCCTACTACTCCCCCGTTTGTTTATTATTATTAGTGCCCTTTTCTCAGCCGCAGTACTATTTTGAATTGCTTATTTGGGCATGGCCAATGTTCAGTTGATTACTTTCTTTTCTTTTTGTCAATGATACCTGTGCAGCAGTATTTATGGTATATTCCTGAGAATCTCATGTTTTTACTTTCCTGAATTTTCCAAGTTGTGAATTAATGGGATCGGCCACTTCCCATGGCCCATATATCACTTCTGATCATGTTCGGTGTGACCAATTTTTCAATGCAAATGCTGTCGCGCTCATCATCACGTAACACTGATGCAGCCAGGCTGTAAGGGAACCAACTGTGTCAGGGGCCTAATCTCTATCACCAAAAGTGAGCGCAAAACCGTACTATCATAAGCAACATAAGGCAGATACCCCTCACGTTTATCAAATTCGCCCAATAATGCCGGTTCGTGTTGCGCAAAATATAGTGCGTTAAAAGAACTATGTATTTAGCGCACATTGTTATATGTCCAAGAAACAGACTGGAAGAGCATGTATTTTGTAACGCAGATGTTCATTTTGCTGGATTCTGAGGGACTTTTTCAAATCTTACTAGAAATGGAAAATCATATCAACCAAGACCTAGTGATAATGGCGTTTCAGTTCCTTAGTATTCTGCAGCGAAAATGAAATTTTGTGCTGATACGCCCTCCGATGCTGCGACGTCGCTTTACTTAAATGAGCAACTAGTTATGTATTACTATAATTTCACTAGTTTGTTTCCTCTGATCCACTTGAATTTTGCGGATTTCGTGGTCGCTGCATTAACCCATCTGCGACAGATTCTTCTGCTTTTTTTAATGGACAGATGCGCGAAGTCAGACAGATCACTGGGAGCAACTATTAGCATTGATTGCCCTGAGCACTAAGGAATACAACGACAACTGTGAATCCAGTGATGCATGCATTCATCCAGACTGGAAGTAGTTGAGATATCCTGGACATATACATGCACGGATACAATATGTGCCTCTAAGACTAATGTATTTTTAATGTACAGTATTACTGGAACCAGAGAAATTCGGTGCACATGAAGGACAACCTTCATCTGGATCTGTGCTCTAGGAAGGACTTGATTGAAATTATAGAATAAAAGTAGTCGCTTGAGCAAAGTGTAGTCGGTCGCGCTACAAATTCATTTTTTTTGATTTTTTTAAAGTCTTTCCAGCGGGTGTAAATGGAATAAAGTTTCACACAAATGGGTCTTTTTGCTTTGTTTGACGCTAACAACTTTTGTTATATGAATGAGGCTTCTGAGTTTATGGGATGGTACGAAAGAGACCATAGTGGACAATACGCCTTTCTCCACGTGATTAATTTTTGCCCAAAAAGCAGTGGACATTCAATGGATAATGAGTGTGAATTAATGTTGGTGCTGCGAAAACTTTGATAGCATTCTGGCGACACATTATAAACGGCTCCTTTATTACGATATTCGTTTTCACTAAATGCAGCAAGTGTCACGTAGTCAAGCCGGAATGGTTACGTAACCTGCAGGTGACGCTCTATGTGGATGACAAGTTTACTCGCACCGCCGAGGATGACGTGTACGACACGCATAGTCATATGCAAACTCTTTGTATACTCCACCGTTTAAGATACCACGAATAAATTAATCCGTTTTGCTAAGGTAAATTTGAATGTCATCCAGATGGAATTATTGAACGTCTTTTAAGTGTTTGACTCCCAACTGGCGACCGCTGACTCACTCACGGTGCATCGGCTCTACAAAGTAGCGGGCACCGAATATCACTAGAATACAGAGAAGGCTTGTTGAGGTAAAAATAAATAACACAAATGCCAGATATCATTTGGCTCGAGCAAGGCGATTTAAACTTTATTTTTCCATTTTGTTACTATTTTGCTTCCTCAATCTTTGAATGTATCTGGTTGGCATAAAGGAAAACTTCGTAAAGTTCTGGAATCTCGGTAGCCTGTAAAGCTTTCTCGCGTCGTGAACTACAAATTTTATGCGGCACCCATCACGGCTCGGCGACATTGTAATTAAACGAGTGTAAATACGATAGAACATAAGATTCCCCCCATGCGCTTAGGAACATTCGTCCAAGTAACCTCAAATTTACCGGTGTTTGAGGAAGGATGGTACTTCAGCTTATGTGGGCCTTACGATTGGCTTTTTCACGTTGTGTTGCACTTTGTTCAATTTCGATTTCACTATGTGGAACGCGAAAGATATTTGTGATGTCCTCCAAAAATTTTCATTCATATTGAAAGTGAACAATACTAGAGACAATTTTAATTTCTGGAAAATTATATCCACTACACTTTGCAAAGCAATTTTTGTTGCAGTAGAGGTTTTAAACTAGTGCTTATGTTTTTATTTTGAGGTTATACATACTTAACATGATACACGCTTCTTGCCATCAGACAACTTGAAACAACGTCCAAGTGTCTTCAACAACTGCGAACGTGTATTTTCGGTTTGCCGTTTACCTAGTTAGGTATCTTCCTAGACTGGGAAAGCTGCATGAAAAATGTGTAATAATTGCATTCCCGGAATTTCCACCTATTTTGTGTGTCTTTAATAAATCCTTTAAAATCTGAGATATCGTAACATCTTTAAATCGATATGTAATATTACATTCGCATCTGGTGCACGATTACGAATTTACGCATTGTGCGCAAATTAAATGAAAAAATAAATAAATAATAATTTTTTTTATTTTGCTGAATTAATAAGTTTTTGCAGTCTTTTTAATGAACTACGTTTGGCGGCATGAAAACTGTTTTTATTTCCGGCAACATAATAAAGCCCTAGTCAGTAAGTTATATTCTTGCAAACCATTGTTGTTTGTTTGGATTATTTTCAGCTGGTACGGTTTTAGCGATATCGCCCGCATCCTGTTTGCTGTTCCACTTTCCAGATGAACAGAGTGTTCTTCGAATTGAGTTTAAATATCGATCTTTGAGTCATTCATCTTGAATTCTTGCTTGCATATGGCGCTTGTAAACAAACGACGTATGTTCCTAATGCGGCAGCACAGGCGCCATCTATCAAACCGAACGAAAAAGCAGCGCTCACGCCCGTTTGCTAAATCTTTGCCAGCACTCATACAAACTGAGCTGTCAATCACCGAATGTAAAGGTTCCGTCAATAAGAACTGTTATCAATTTACAATCAGATGCTTCGCATCAGAGATGTCAAATGTGGGATGTGCTGTGCTGAACTAAAACTCACAACATAGAGCCCATCGAGCAAGCAGTGCTCTTGTCCCGTTTGAACTAGCAATCATAGAGTCTGCTTCCTCAACCAGTTAGTCTTATTTTTGCAAGATTTTCTGCTGTACTGGCTAGGTTTTAATCGCTTCAAATCGTGCCAGACAAACGCGAAAGATAGCCGTTTATTTTAAATTCAGCTATAAATAATCGACGAACCGAATGAAAATATGCAGAATATATATGATTTGCTCGGTTATAAATGGTTGCTGAGTACATCAGGCTTTTATAGCTACAACTGCACAATGCTTGTCCGATCTGAACTTGAAATTCCTCTCAGGTCCAAGTTGGTTTATTGTTCTAAGAAGGCAAAATCACCTTAATGGTCCGAGCATTTCATAAATATAACCCGCATTATGTGTAAAAACACTGATTTGTAGATTTTTTCGGAATAATACCTACAAGTCTTTAGGAAACCCATCACAGGTATGTTAACAAGCGTAAAAATAAAACTGTTAAATTATGTTTCATAGTTTAGATTATTCAAAGAACAATTCTGTTAACGTTTGAGTACCTCAAACGTGTGCAAAACTTGATCTTCGTTACCAGGTCTATTTCTGATCGCAGTATATAGGCTGCTGTGCTCTGTATTCAAAAACAAATTCAAGCACCATAAATGAGGCTTCTTCTCACAGAGAAGCAACTGTATTGCGCTTTTAAAAATTTAAATTTAAACAATTATGTTTATACATATTATATAATAAATAATGCCACATAGATAAAACTCAATAATAAGCAAGTGGTTTTGTTGGTTGTCACAATGTGCGTTGACAACTATGGTGCCGGCTTTAATGCGCCAAACAAAAGACTTAGCTTCCGTTATACTAAATACATGTGGAGGTTTCAAAATGGATGCAATAAGAAGAAATATTGCTAAATGAAGACACTAAAATCCTTAATCCGGATAATACTAACGTATAACGCAGTGTCTTTTGAATTGCTTACAGGTTTAAAAGTGAACATACTTTCAAGGACTGTGAACACTCACAGGACATTTGAAAAGAGTGACTGACTTCGTCTTTCATTTTGGTGCAAAATTTGTACTCCGGCAACTCGCGTTACTCTTCCCTTAATTCGACATCCTTAACACTGCACGCATCGGGGTCTCCAGTTGCTACTCTTGAAGAGTTGCGCTGTCGATTATCTAATCAAATGCAATTATCAGCTAGATATTTAAATAACGGATTTTTTATATAAAGGCATATCAGTTTCTGTCAAACAATACTGTAGATGTGCGTTTTGTAGACACAAGTGAAAACTCAGGGGGAAGCTTCCATGTGATGCTAAGCAACCCATTTTTCTGTTTGTCCAGTTAGACACAAAGTGCTGACTTAAACTTGAAAGTCTATGGTATTTTGGCGACGCAAGAACCTTGGAATAAATTATGGACTGTTCAAAATAATACGGTGCGCAACAAGGCGTTAAAGGAGAAAGAAGAACAAAGGGGGAACATTAATTTTGAATGTTCCAACATCAGTTGGAACAAAGAAGATAGTGTATTAGGCTTCAGTTCGCTTCCCTGATTGCTAATAGAGCATTTTTTTCATTTTGAGATCAAACTATGTTGTCCAAATTCCATAAGTTTCATGGGCTTCAGGTTTACTCATATAGTACTTTATCTCTGGTACAGCAGATTCGACGAGAAGATAACAGGTATTGGATAAATATTGTCCCATATAGATTTTTCCAAGAAAATCCTCGCAAACGGAATAGAGTAGAGCTAGATATCTTTGGTCCCTATCCAATTCATCTTCTCTGCTACGTACCGCAATACTGAGTTCTGTGTATCATGACTCGTAACAGAAAGTCGATCACTACAAAAATACAATATCAACCGGACTGGTTTACAAGTTTTAGCCTAATTAATACAGCAACCTGCGCATATTTTTGGTAATTTTGTTTTAACTTGTTGTTTCCGAAAGACAAGGAAAAATATTTCGGTACATGCGTAGTACTGCAGCCTGTTTTTCCCAGCTGCCGGCAAAAAATGGCGGTATTTGGATGACGAAAGATTTTTAAGGTCATCTTCCATATGACTCAAGAAGTAAGGAAATACATACTTGAAACAACATTCGCAGCACACGGTATACCAAAATGCGTGAAAACTGACACGTGTATAAACCGCCAGATAAGTCAAGAGTGTGTTCAGTTTCTGAAATAGGATAACAAAACACTGGAATTTTATGTGTCGTATACACGGGTAAACATTTTGCGTTCAATATTTATTTCAGCAGTCTTGCAAATTAAGCCCGGAAATTAGTTGAAATAATTTCATATCCATGAAACATCTCATCAAAAAGTATTTAGATCAAGTTCGCAAACTGTTCTAATGTATACAAAGTTCACAAGTGAGCAAAATTATTTTCTGGGTACATTAAGGTTTTCTAAATAATGAGTGTTAATGAAGCCGGTCTTATGCAGAGTAAAAGAATGCCCTGAGCCTTTCGGTCGCACGTGAATAGCTCTAGGATTAAACACGTTTGGGAAGACAAACGGCGCAATCCAAAAACACATTCACATTGATGCACGCTGCAGGTGGCCTGAAACTTGCTTGTCAGGCACCGGAACAACCGCATACAAGGTGCATCAATTTTGTCCATTGATTTTCGCTCCGCAACATTTACCTAGGCAATGTCCCATTTAGCAATACCTGAATTTACCTTTACTAAAGTAAGCAACAACGGAACTTGCGGTTAGCACCAGTGTGACCACAATTAGTACCAAAACAAACAATTAGACTGAAGTTTAATTTTGCATCTCGGTGTCTTCTACTAAGTACTTCGCAACTATCGTCACTGTAGTCTGTTCTCGTGGACTAAGTAAAACGTTCTTTGACAAACAGGCGATGAACTACAAATTTTTAAAAGCTGTGGTAACTGAACTCACTCGAGGGCATTAAATTTCTTCACATCCATCTGAGATTGGGATCTGAATATCAGTTTCCACGTTAATATTTCGCTGTGTCAGGTAACCAGTCACGGTGATCTTGTGGAGGTATAACCCAAATAGTTGTTGGGGATGAAATCCCAAAAGATGATTGATAGAGCTAGTGCTCTTCATTTGGGCAAACACAAAGGCAACTTTGACAATTCTACCACCATCCAGTACCCTCACAATTTGGCTGCGGTTCATAATATCTGTTTGTGAAAAACATTTCAGCGAGGTAAAGCATATCGGCTTTGCAAAAAGTGAGAACCATAGTCATTCATTTGTTTGAATTTTCTTCGCATGTCCTATAAACAAGGACGTTAATCTTGCATACCTATAAATAACATGCTGATGAGCCACACAATCGAATACACAATAACAATGGACGTCTAGTTCAGCGTAGATCAGGCGAGTATATCTAAATGAATTGGGTAGGAGTGATTTTGCGTCCGCAATCAAAAATGAGCGTCGAAATCAATGTCGCTTGGTATCAAGGCTTGGTTTTTGTACGAACAACATAATTTGGTAAATATTATAGAAAATCAGAGATACATGATCATAGCTACACTTATTACATACATAGTAATTTTTCGTTTTCCACTTAGCAGAGAAAACGTACATGGATTAATGGAGATATAATTAACCTAAACAAACAATTAAATTGACTGACTTGCCTTAGTAGAACCGGAAACATGTGTTATTAAAATAAAAACGTATTCAGCAACCGGTCATCTGTAGCTTCAGGTGTCTGATCTGGGCATCCAAACTCATAAATGAATCCAACTAAGTTCCGCGCCTGAATGACGTACTAAAACCACTGCGGGGATATTCGTTTTGCAGAAAGCTCTTTGCCATAATAGTTTCCTTTGTAATATTTGATCCTAATGCCCGGCGGAAATGCCGTTATTGTTTGAAACAACCTGGATAATTTTGGGGTGAAATGTAGCAGAAGGGCTTCAGCTTTCCACAATTTTTTTCAAAATTTGCATTCATGCACAGTGCGCCAGATATATTGTATCCCTACATCCATCTGAGATTGGGATCTGCATATCAGTTTCCGCGTTACTTTTTGACTGTGTCAAATAGCGTATCATGTTGAACTTGTGGAAGTGTAACTCAAAATAGTTATCAAAAATGAAATCCTAAAAGAAGATTGATAAAGTTAGTGCGCTTTACTTGGCCAATCACGAAGGCCACTTTGACAATTCTACCACAATCCATTACATAAGCAATTTTGCTGTTTGTCAAAAACACTCCGGTGATTTGAAGCACATCGGCTATTTCAAAAGGCAGAAACCATGGTTATTTATTTGTATGAATTTCCGTTGCATGTTCTATGAACAAAGACTCTAATCTTGCATTCATTCAAATGAAATGTGGAATGTCAATGCTTACGAGGCACTCAATGAAATACACAGTAAAACTGGACGTCTACATTAGCGTAGATAATGCAATTAAAGCCAAATAAATTAGATACGATGGTATTGATTTTGCGTCCACCAAAAAGTGCGCATGAAGAACGATCTCACTTGGTATAAAGGCTTCATTTTTGTACAGCCAACGTAATTTGGTAAATATTATGCAAAATCACAGACACGTAATCGTAGATACACATAATATATGCATAATATTTTTCCACTGGACAGAGAAAATGGACTTGGATTAGTGGAGAAGTAATCTCCCTCACCGAACAACTCAATAAATTAACATCTATGTTAGCAAAACAAAAGCATATTCAATGACCAGCAAGATGTAGCATTCGGTGTCTGATCTGGGCATCTAAAGTCATAAATGATTCCAATAGACTTCTGCGCCTGAATGTAAGGATATTCGGTTTTTAGGAAAATATTTTGCCATAAATGATCTCTTCAAAATGTTTGACACCAATGCCCTCTAGAATGACCGTTCATGCTTGAAATAACCTGAATAATGTTTACATGCAACATAGCAGAAGCGCCTCAGCTTGCCACAACCTTTGTCTAAATTTGGATTCGTGCACAGTGCATCACGTGTATGTATTGTGCGCCTACTTTAAACGACCTCTACGTGTGGAACCGGTTTAAATCACGGAACTCGCAAAAAGTCTAGAAACGGTTAGGTTTGCCCACGGATGCCCACCAGTGGCATTAGTTTTTTGGTTTGTTTTCTGGAGCAGGTGGAAAAGGCCACGTGAGTGCCACGGCTTTTAATACAGGCAGTTACATTATGATTAGTGAGTTTATGTTTGTTTGCAATACTTGCTTTATTTTAATCTAGTGGAGACCATCTGGTGAACATTTGCTTTTAAATCTAAAGTGGATCATAAATTACTTATTGAAATCTGGTTAACCAAGTAATTAGTATTCGTAAATAATGGGAGGTTGCAAATTATATAGATGGTGTGAGTTTCCGCGATTTCAATACATTTTGCGCCACTAATTGAAGAATTGCTCGAGCATGATTCTCATTTTTCAGGGACCTTGGTGTCAAACGTTGCTTTGTCGTAACCACTTTGGCAACTGCATGAAATCTCCTCGTTTAAGCATGATTTATTATTCATGGCGCAATCTCGTGTTATTGATGACCAAAATTAGCAAAATTCTCAGATTGATGAACAATCCAGTGTCAGCTCACTACTTTATCGTGATACTTACTGCTGCAAGTGCAATTGGTATTGGGGGAATTAGCTACCCGATTTCTGAAAATATTTGGGTCTTGGTAATGAATTAACTTAAAAGTCGAGAAAACATTAGATGCCTGAATGTCGTGCGTGGTATTATGGCTTTCCAACAACGCAAATCCTCCACAATATTTGCTACGCATCAGATGACACTTGATCTGTTCGCCATGAGTTGACTGAGTACCTAACTTATCTGGTAATTAAACATTACGTATATACATAAATCGCGATATAAAGAATATGGTACCAATTGAAACACGAGGTGGCCTATTGCAGCACATTCAGTTGCCCGGAAACATCACATATGAGAGATTAATATGGGTTCCGGGTGAGTCTCAATCGCCAAACCCAATTTGTTTGCGAATGTGTGTATTTCCAATTAGCGCAGCATTTTCACTAAATCATCTGGTCCAACAAATTATCAGTATTCTGTCAAGGCATATGTTGATGCCCATGCAAATGCGTGGGAAGACAAAATTTCCGTACGGTTCTGTTTGAACAAGATTTATAAATGAAAGTGACGAAATTCAATGGAACAGAAGGACGACCGAAAATGATGGCCGAGTTCCGAAAGTTGATTTTTACATCACCATCATTAGCCTCTTCATTATCTTCAACACTGAATCCCTAGTAATTTCTGGGGCGTATGTATCACCTGTTCCTTTTACTTCCCGTTTTATTTGCATAGGCTTTGTATACCAATAAAGTGGACAAGCGACCGGAATGAAAGACTCACGCCACTATCGAAGTTGCACTGTGGAATGTAGTTTTTTCGTCCCTAGTTAGGACGGTGATCGTTTCCAAATTGCACTCACGTAGATGTAGGCCGCGCTCACTGTGGAGTCATATATTTTGTGTTCATTCCATGGTCGGGATGCAAAACAGTTTATTTATTGGAATGTACACAGTTTGAAACGATAACAACGTAACTGCCATTTTACCAACTTTCAAATGAACTATACTGCAAACACATTACGGCATGACCTATGCCTGAGTTACAGCAGATTATGTTCAGCATTCTAAGAACACCGGATAATCTCTGTCACCAAAACAATTTCCACTCCATGTTGCGTGGTGTTGCGTACTCACCACACAGCACTGAGTGCTTCTATTGTGCAGTGTTATGCCCATCCAAGTTTTCTGCATTTTTAACAAGGCACCTGGTGATCAACCTGGGTCAGTACACCACTTGGTAACAAAAAAGCCTTGTCAGCATGCTGTACTCATCATCATCATTAACATCATCATCATCACCATCATCATCACCATCATCACCATTCTAATAACCGCATACTCGTCGTACAGTGATTGTAGCTGCTGCAGGTGCGTCCACCGACATTGGGGCTGGGTAGGTTGCTGCACATTGCAGGCAGGAGATGATAAACTGGTGCATAAATCCAGCACTGTCAGTGGGCTGTTAAGTGCAGGCATTGGAAAATGAACAATATATTGAAGGCAAAAGTTTGGATGCACGAGCGCCATTGAGGGCGCGACCAGGTTATATCTGACAATGATATGGCTGGTTTTGCGATCCCCATTCAGGACGGCTGCAGTGACCAGCGCAGCTGAGTTTGCTGGTAATGATATTCATACTTCGGGGCCAAGTCATTATTCGACCGCCTCTGTCTCTCTTCCACCCTTCACGTGGTTGTGCGAAAATAGCCCTTCCTAGAAGTCGGTCGACTGGCACACGCAGCATGTTGCCAAGCCAGCGCAACTTATGCAGTGTGGTCAGTTCAGCTATCAAGATTGAGTCATTTCTCATGAATATCATTCGAGGTACTTCAGCACTGCTGATCCGGTGTTCCCACCAGTTTCGTGCGTTGCTCCAGGGACATCGATGGTCAAACACTGAATGTATTTTGACGTCCTCAGCGAGCAGCAGCCAGGTTTCTGATCCATATGGTAATATGAAGCGCACCGCAGCATTGTAAATTTGACCCTTGACAGAGAAACTGATGTCACGCGTACGCCACAGGTGAGGTAGGTTCGCAAAAGCTGCTCTGGCCGCCCCATTCCGGATGGAAATTTCATCTTTCGCCAGACCACCAGGGCTGATACAGCTACCCGGGTAAACAGATATGTCTACTACCTTAGTCGGTTCACCCGAAAACATGAGACTAAGGCTCGAGCTCACCCAGTCTTGCAGTAGCACTTTACACTTTACAGTTGTAAAGCAAATGCCCAACCGCGAGGCAGAATTGATCACATTATTTAATATTGTTTGCACTACCCCGGGGTCAGATCCAAGAATAGCTATGTCCTCTGCGTACTCGATGTCTGTGAGCATAGTTCCAGAAAGTACTCGACCCCGGAGGCATTAGAGGCTGGTGTTTACTCTTCCACGATCGTATCGATGACGAACTTGAAAAGGATGGTGAAAGAGGACAGTCCTGTTGGACACCACTTGATGTGGCAAACTCATGAAAGAGCTTTTCGTAGACTTTACATGGCTGCGAGAGTTGGCGTACAGCGCCACAGACACTGCCATAGTGCTTGGCCGTCCCCAGAATAAAAGTCAGCAGATCAAGAAACACCACCATTGTTAGTCGTTGGAAGCAGTGACATTGTTCCAGAATCTATTGGATGGTGAAGATAGGATCGATGCATCCCCTTGCAGAACGGAACCCAGCTGGGTTTTCACGAATCTGCCTCTCTCTGTGTTCAGTCAACCTTCGCAGGATAAGGCCAGAGAGCACCTTCGATGCCACAGCTAACAGGTTGATGCCACGTTGGTTTTCACATACCGTCCGCGTTCCCTTTTTGAAGATAGAGATAATTATCAACGTGCCCCATTCTGCAGGCATTTTTTTCGCCCTACATAGCACCAATAAGCGTTTTCGGATGGGTCACCAGGGATTTTCTGCCTCATTTGAAGAGGACTGGATACAGACCGTCCGATCCTGCGGCCTTCTCACGTTTCAGTACGGCTATCTCGTATCTTATTTCTTCCTCCGAAGGGCGATCACGGTTTATATTCCATTGTCCCGTACGCATTATCTCCGCCGGCTGTGTTGCACGAGGCCAGCTGAACTACTCTTCGATGTGTTCGGCCCATCTCTCCGGTTGACGTTTTTGCGAGTGAATTATTGAGCCATCTTTTTCACTTATCGTTCCGCTGACTGTTGCATTCCTAGAGCCAGTCGATCGTATCAGCTGATATAGGGAGCTCTCCATCTTTCCTTAGGCTCTTCACCATTTGGCGTTTGAGGGATTTGCTTGCACCCTCGAACTCGTTGTCCGCTGGTATGGCCTTCCTGGCATCAATCATGGACAACGATGTCGAGGACATCCGGTTGTCCTGCGATCGAATTGGAGAAGTCGGGCAGGAAACAATGAACGCCGATAGCATAGCTCCTTTGACATTTTGCCACGCTTCATCCACATACTCACTACCACCACAGTATTGTTTTACTGTGGAGAGTTGTTGGGCTAGCTAAGATCACTACTGTTGAGCTATGGCAGTTCTTCGAAGATAGTGGATTGGCAGGCCCCTTTCCGACTTGCGAGGGCCTGAAGGAAAACGAACTGTGAGGCAGGCACGCACCATGGCATGATCAGAATCAAGGATCAGTTATCAAAGGCTTAAAATAGCGGCAAACATTTCGTTACGGGATCAAAACAAATACGGTGATGTTTGGTTACTATTCCGCCGTGAATTCCCATTTCATCTGTGTTGTTTTGGAAATTTGAAGAATTGTAAAGAAAAATCTCCTTTTTTGGGAAGTATAAATAATACGGTTCACACACAAAATTTTGCTATACCCTTATTTGATCAACCACAGTTTTTAAATAAAATGGTGGTCAGCGGGTTCAAAATTGCATGAGCAACTTTATACGCACGCATTTGCCTAAGTTGTATTTCGGAGAAGATGAGTAGTCTGTAGTTCCAAAATCCAGCGTGTAGCTCATAATATTAAGTTTGAAGCCACTTATACGCGGCTGCAAGTGAGGAGCCTGCAGTTCAGTAACCAGGATGAGAGAGAACCTATTTGAAGGCAATGCAACGACACCGAATCCTTAATACACGACGTTATACTTGCTCTTGCTTTCATCTTGTGAAGGCTTGGTTCGAATTATCAGAATCTTCTGAGATGGAATATGCTTAAAAGTGGTAGGTGTGTAACAAAGATGATAAAAAAGATAAAGACAGTCTTAAAAGCATGAAAACGATTTTTTTCCTCACGTTAAGCCCCACATAGAAAGATTGCGACGCCGTGTACCATGAAAGGTTGACTCTGCTTTACGAAAAGCAGAAAAGCCAAGCGTCTTCGGGCTATCTGCCTGAGAAGCTTGAAAAGTACTCTTAAGACACCCTGGCACATATATTCAGCAGTGTTCTTCGGCCTTATTATCCCAATATTTGAGCTTCTAAGAACTCATCGAACGTGTGTTAGAAGAAAGGCCTAAATGAAAACAGGTATTTTTTGTTTCAGTCTTTGCCACTAGTTGTTGGTAAGACAAGGTGACAAATGGACGCACAATTCCTGCATTGTCATTGACGTGAAAGTAACGATCCAGCAAAATTTTTGGCATGATGCGTAAAGGAAATTTTGAAACGGGGGAGAGATTACCGGAAAACTTATTCTTTTGAGCTTCTAAGAACTCATCGAACGTGTGTTAGAAGAAAGGCCTAAATGAAAACAGGTATTTTTTGTTTCAGTCTTTGCCACTAGTTGTTGGTAAGACAAGGTGACAAATGGACGCACAATTCCTGCATTGTCATTGACGTGAAAGTAACGATCCAGCAAAATTTTTGGCATGATGCCTAAAGGAAATTTTGAAACGGGGGAGAAGACTACCGGAAAACTTATTCTTCTGATATCCCCAAAATGTATATAAGGTATTTACGATAACAATGATCCGAGAACCATAGGTTTCATATTAAAGCATAGCACGATGTCTTCATTATGTCTGCTTTGGCAGGATACCGGCCAGGTACATAATCCGAGTGAATGCACTTAAGGTCAACCACAATTTCGAAACCTCCGCATAGTCTAAACCTTCATCCACAGACGGTGTCTAAAATGCAGCATGAAAGGCTGCCGGCGGATCGATTATACTGTGCGTTTAAAAATACGAGCACTCATTGTGGATAAAGACAGAAATAAACAATGTACATCCCCGAAATGCGCGCGCAATTGAGGGAACATAGAAGGCTGCTCATGGGGAACGCGGACAAATACAGAGTACATGCACAACAAGATTTTTCTCCCAAAAGTGAACCACATAATATTCCAAAAGACTACATACAACACTTCTCTACAATCAGCACCATCTAGTAAACATTGTACAAAATAAATAGCTAAACTAGAGAGCTTCGGAATAAAAAGCGCCGAAAAATAAGTTGTACAAATTTCAGGCCATTTTGAAAAAGCCGCAAAGTATACTGCGAACCTGGGTTAAAAACAAACAAGAAAAACCCACTACTATTCAAGAATATGAATGAAACAAGTGAAGAATTATCATCCTATCATTGAATATACTCGTTTTTTGGAATTTGGTGGGTACCACGCACTTGTAAACCAATGCTTCAACTCAGTTCCGCATGTTCCGTAATAAATCACGAGTGAGGAATCGCTGTCTTTCTGTTTGCCGTTTCATTTCCAGTTCTGTCACGAACGGCGGTCAAGTTTCTTCGAGCTTCCCTTGTTTCCTTGCCTATCTCCTCCGGTGACAAGCTGCTCGCCGGCCACTACCCAGTTTCCCGATCAGTTTGGAGGCACGGATGTCGACCGAACATCAACATGAACTAAGGCTTGCCTATGGTTGCCTTTATGGAAGCGCAATCTGCCAAAAACGCCCTCGGCAGATTAAGTTCCTAGTCACTTCTTCAGACTGCCACCCACATTTCCATCGTTTGGTGATTGCGTTTGGTTGAGCCATTTCTTTGAGGGTGGTTGGATACTGCCCATAGCCGTCTGAAGCCCGGCTACTGCAAGTAACTCCTAAACACTTTGCTCTCAAGTAAAAGCTCTCCATTTAGGATCATTTAAGGCACCCAACTGTAGGCCACAATGTGATGCATTAACACTCCAATTAGGATAGCCGCCCGTTGCTTTGGTACGGCTACCGCTTTGACCCACAGTGACAGTTGTTCTGTCATCCTCACTATTTTTTGAGTTCAACTGGTCGTCAACCGAAAGAGGCCCATGACGTCAACGGACCACAACACGCTAAATTTCGACGCGCTATTTGGTTTTTTGGGATAGATTGTCCCCGTAGTATCCCTTTTCATTAGTTGTCTCTGCTTTCGGGACACCACATTATCACTTATTCCGGGCCAGTATGTCCTCTGCCCAAGTAGGTCGTACGTCTTTGTGCACAATGTATGAGGTATTTCGCGGAAATCGTCGATCAGCTTCCGTCTCAAGATGCGGCATATCAACACAAAAGATCAAAACCTGTGGCGTTCCAGGAAATTACGCCAGCTTCACTCAGACTCAGCCTATCGAAGTGTCTTTGAAAGTTTCCAATTAATTGTCTCCTTCTCCTTATAAATTCTACAATATATGACTCCAATTCCATGCAGGGTGAAATCGTGGCGGCAGGTTGATTATAATTATGATCATGATCATAATTATTGTTATATTAAAAATGTGAGCACTCCTTGTAGATAGAGACACAAGCAGACAATGCAGATCTGCAAACCGCGCGCGCAATTGAAGGCGCAAAACATGCTGCTCATACAAAATACAAAACACATACAAAACAAGATTTCGCCTAAAAAGAGGAACTATGGAAAAATCCAAAGCATATAAAATTTTTCAAATA